>NC_073746.1:316935016-317196252 GCF_029784135.1 Toxorhynchites rutilus septentrionalis | reverse complement strand
CCTTCCATCCATTTCCCAATTTCGGGGGCGACCATCTCATACTTTCTGTCTATCTTTCCACCTTGTGTCACGTTTGCATTATGACAAATCAGTTCAGTTCCGCTAAATTTCGCATCGTTCGATACGATTGCTCTCGTTTATCATACCAACTGGCGACGATAGCGTTGGCGAAACCGTTCAAGATTGTGCGGCGTCGGGTGTGAACTCTGAACTCAACATTGCGAAACATTGAATTTTCAACCCTCCTGTGTGTGTGTCGACCTCATAAAACGATCCATCTCTCCTGACATCTTTTCAAACTGAACGTTAACTTTGCTGTTTGACGCCGGGGGAACGAAATTGAACCCAGACGGGTTCTACATAAAACTGACTTTGACTTCATCATTATTATCCACGAGCATCAACATCGCAGTCGGCAGTATAATCCTGAATTTTCCCATGAAAACAATACCCCACTCCAGCGAGGAGAAAGTCTCACACCCAGACAGGTCGGTATTAAATTGAAAATTATTCCGCCTGGTTGCACTCTCAGTCTCATGGCAAATATACACATCGTCAGCAGAAAAAAAGGGACCAAAGTTCAAGTTCACCCACAAAACTAGATCCGAATGAGGAAGCTGGAGCACATACACACGTATGAATGTTTGTTGTTCGCTACCCGAGTTCTGTGTTCATTGCGGCTTCCGGCAGAGATGTTCTTTTTCGTTCATTTCGGAGCTCGGCATAAAAACGGTTTCTCTTGCCTTGCACCTCCGGGAGGACTCTGATGACGACAGTGATGCTGATGATGACGGCGATGGCGATGATGTATTTAGTCTATTTTCGGAGGGTGCACTGCTTTTTCACGTGTGGCAATTTTATTAGCCCCAACCACTATAACCAACGCTTCCGCACTGCATGAGGATGGTAAATGAGGAGCGATTTTTTTTCTTACTGCTCGTCATCTGTGCTCCTGTCAGGCGCTCTCATCTCCTCACCTTTGTGTATCGTGTTGTCGGGCGGTTTCTGGGGAGCGGTTCACTGACAAGGCCGGGGATGTTCTCGAGGGAGTTTTATATTTAATTTTTCACTTTGGTAGCTCCGAAACGATGCTCGGTAGAGGGCAATTTAATTTTTGTTGTTCCACCGAGTTTTTAAATGGGTGTGTTGATTTTTTACTAACATTGTCCTGTTCAAGCTCTGTGGCCCTGGGAAGATTATAAAAAATGAATCGTTGTACCAGCTTGGGTTGATTGTTCCGGTACTTCTCTCATGTTGTGCAAAATAATTCAAATCAAATCTGCGGTAGACGATTGAAAGTAACACTGTATTGATACTCAACCATTTTTCATTGGACGTGTTCCAAGTAATTAAATAACATGATGTGAAAATTTTCATTTCTAGTATTTCTACTGTTTCTACTAAGCAAAATAATCATCTGATATATTTTTTTTCACTGCTTGATGAAAACGTAGAATGCTTATTTGATACGGAAAAGTTATGTTAATAAGTATTTCGTATGGCTGATAGAATGAGGCTAACCGTTCATGAAACATTTCTCGTCGTGTTAATAGATTTGCTACTCCTGTGGCTGAATCCCGAACAGGGCCCGAAATCTTCGAAGATGAAAGATGAATATCATCTCTCCTTTCAGTCGCTTCGCTTCGATTAGCACTACTTCTGCATTCGCCGTCAACATGCATTGAATTGACTAGAAATGAATTGACGAGCGTGTAAGAGCGAGGATGATTGAGGAACTATTCTAGTCATTGGTTATTCAAATTGACGTGACTATTGAATACAAATCTGCCTCTTCATTCAATTTGATTTCGATTCACCATCCCGACATGAATCTTATTTCATCGTCCACATGATGTGAAACGAAAACTTTATTTCTGAAGCAAAAAAATAGTTACACCATTAATGGACGGCTCCATTTTTCACCCACCGTGAACTCAAACATCTTCACATGCATACATGATATATAATATGAGAGAGAGAGAAACAAATTCAGTCTGGAAGGAGTCACTTCAAAATATAATGAAGTACATTTGACGGGGAAGAATGAAGAATGAGATAGTCGAGTCGTTGAAGGGAGATAGCGACTGAACGCCCGACTGACTATTGAGTCATGTTGACGGAGAAGCTGCGTGAAGAAGTCAAAAGTCATTTCCAATTGAATACGAAGGGGGATTTCTTCATAGCCCGCTGACTATCCTCAGTTGAATATGACTTTACCGAACCCCGATCCTGAATAAACTATGTTGATGCCGGAGATAACTGAGTCGAAATATTTAAAATTTCCAGTAACTCCGTACGATGAAAATTCCACCAAAAATTGGATTTTCGATTCATGCCAATGGAATACGAAGCTCAAATTCGAAATCCGGAATTCAGTGTACTGGGGTAAGACTGACGGATTAAGTAGAACTTCGATTTTATCTTATGATGGCAAAACTTGTTTGCTTTTTTGTAACTCAATGTACTGTTTTTCGATGTTTTTCAATGTGAACGTCTGGTGGCGACTTTCAATTAGGGGCCATCATTTGGGTCCCGCATTCATTAGTGTAATCTTCATCAGATTAGAAGAAAGCATGTTTTCAAATTTTTAAATTTGAATTGAACTAGCGTTGTCAGAAAGCATTTCATTTTCGACAGAAAACATGTCATTTCGTGCCTTGAAGCGTCAAATAGGCAAATAATGTCATATGTCCCCCAACGCTTTAAAATGTTTGAATGTATGGAAGCTGTCATTCAAATGAATGTATGGATCTGTCATACAAATGAAACACAAATTTCTGTATAACTCGAGAATTAATCAAGCAAATGAAACCAAATTGGACACATTGAGGTTTTAGGGTGCAATAAATGTTTCTATGGTAGTTAGATTCTCCACCCTCTTCTATAAGAGGGGTAGGTGAGCTGCCATACAAATTAAACACAAATTTCTACATTACTCGTGAATTAACTAAGCAAATGAAACCAAATTAGGCATATTGAGGTTTTCAGGTGCAATCAATGTTTCTATGGTGGTTAGACTCTCCATCCCCCTCTCTAAGGGGGGGCTGCCATACAAATAAAAAATAAATTTCTACATGACTCGAGAATTAATCAAGCAAATGAAACCAAATTGGGCACATTGAGGTTTTAGGGTGCAATAAATGTTTCTATGGTAGTTAGATTCTCCACCCTCTTCTATAAGAGGGGTAGGTGAGCTGCCATACAAATTGAACACAAATTTCTACATTACTCGGGAATTAACTAAGCAAATGAAACCAAATTAAGCATATTGAGGTTTTCAGGTGCAATCAATGTTTCTATGGTGGTTAGACTCTCCATCCCCCTCTCTAAGGGGGGGGCTGCCATACAAATTAAACACAAATTTCTTTCACAAATTACTCGGAAATTAATCAAGCAAATGAACTGAAATTTGGCACACACAAATTTCTGCATTACTCGAGAATTAATCAAGCAAATGAAAGCAAGTTAGGCATATCGAGGTTTTGGGGTGTAATGTTTTTATGGTGGTTCAACTCTCCGCCCCCCTCTCCCCCCACCAAGCAAATGAAACCAAATTAGGCATACTGAGGTTTTCAGGTGCAATCAATGTTTCTATGGTGGTTAGACTCTCCATACCCCTCTCTAAGGGGGGGCTGCCATACAAATGAAATACAAATTTCTGCATTACTCGAGAATGCCAAAACATCCGCATGACAAATTTGGCTCCATTTGCTTGATTAGTTTTCGAATTATGCAGAATTTCGAGTTTCATTTGTATAGCAGGCCCCCCCCCCCCCCTTATAGAGAGGGTGGTGGAGAGTTTAACAACCATAAAAACATTTATTACACCCCAAAACCTCGATATGCCTAACTTGCTTTCATTTGCTTGATTAATTCTCGAGTAATGCAGAAATTTGTGTTTCATTTCTATGGCAGCCCCCCTAAGAGAGGGGGGAGGAGTATTTAACCACCATAAAAATGTTTATTGCACCTTAAAACCTCAATATGCCATATTTCAGTTCATTTGCGTGATTAATTTCCGAGTAATGTAGAAATTTGTGTTTAATTTGTATGGTAACCCCCCCTTAGAGAGGGGGAAGGGGTCACAAGCTATCACGAAAACCTTCCCCGACCCCAAAAACCCCTACATACCAATTTTCATGTTGATCGGTTCAGTAGTTTCCGAGTCCATAAGAATCAGACAGGCATACAGACAGACAGACAGAAATCCATTTTAATATATATAGATATAGAAGATTTGTCTATACATTTACTGATTCTTTCCATTAAAACATAAAATTGTCTTCAAAAACAATTTTCGTATGATATTTTTTCACCACATGCAAAAATAGCGTTTGATACGGAGAAGTTAATGTTCATTCATAATTCATAATTCATAATTCATAATTTAAAAAACGTGTTCATTCCGCCTGAAAATCAATTGTTCTTTGACGCTCCCCTAAACTAGTAAACGGAGCTCAATACCGTCCAATGATAACATGCCTGCCGAATTTTTGAAATAAGATCACTTAAGCTGCTCAATGTGTAGGTCGCAACAATACATACGCATACATATTTACTTATGTTTTTCAGTTGTTGTTCAGATTCTCTACTTTTGACAGTTCTTCGTATAGGATTATAAATATCACAGAAGAATAGAAGGTGTACTCATAAACATAAATATGGAATTTATCAGTTAACAGCATGTCCGTCTCATTCCCCATTGACCCATTCCATGTGGTTATGCACTAGAGAACCAAATTTCAAATCTAATTTTAGGAGAAAATTAAAACGTTATTTGAATAAGCACTAGTTATATCATACATTTTTTGTGACGAATTTATTGTTTATGCACCAACCTTTGAGAGAGGCGAGTTTAAAAAACTACATAATTTTATTTAAAATTTTGTAGGTTTTCACTATATTTATGTTTCTTGAGATATCTCTGCACATGCCTAACCAAACTTCAATGTCTATATACCATTGAAAAGGTGATTAAATGCTTGTTTGAAGAGCCGTGGGTAGACCTTCGTTTCATTATGTAATTTATGAGAAACAAGCATTCGAAAAGTAGGTATTTTGAACCGTTGTCACGTCACAAAAATAGAGCATTTTTTTAGTTTATCAGATGAACATAGGTTCAAACATTTTTATACTTGGGTTTCTCTGAGCGAACAATGAAGGTCAACAACCCACAAAATTTGGTCGAGATCGGTCCACAAATAGAGGAGCTTCAACTGTCTTCAGAAGTTGTTGTCACGTCACGAAAAGTATACGATCCATTCGAGTGTGACGTAATAACATTTTAACTCTCTATAAACACTTTTTTTTGCATTTCCATGAATAAAGCACACAAAATTAAACGATGTTATAATAAAATTACGAAAATTTCCAACATGAATCATCAGTTTGAGAATAATTTATAGTTAGATTGGCTTGTTGTCAGTCAAATACTTTTGTGACGTGGCAACACCTGACTTTTTGCTGTTTCGAACTGTTGAACATTAACACGTTGAGCCCAGTGTCGGTCGCTAGGGGCCGACGTTGAGCTTTTTGGTAGGAAAGCGGTGACTGACAGGGACTGACAGTTACAAAATAAGAAAATAAAAATATATACGGTTTGTTTTCGGATGTTTTACACAATTTGACTACTTTCTATTTATACAATAAGTATCTTTGGAAGTTGGGATTAAAGCTGATATTGTGCAAACGCTCTTGATGTGCGCTG
This sequence comes from Toxorhynchites rutilus septentrionalis, assembly GCF_029784135.1. Lineage (NCBI taxonomy): Eukaryota > Metazoa > Arthropoda > Insecta > Diptera > Culicidae > Toxorhynchites > Toxorhynchites rutilus. The sequence continues at coordinate 317,190,545 of NC_073746.1, read as the reverse complement.
AATGGAAAGCGGAACAAGAAAAAATCGGGGCTTAACGTGGTAATGATTAAATTAATTAATTACAGTTCCATTTCAAAACATACAAATGATCTCTCTCCTATGTATTATCAACAACATATGAACGTAGATTCCATAACATAAGATATAATCTTATTTCAACTTCCGGTTTGCTGATGGTAGTATTGAATGCTAAAAAATATGGAAACCCCATATGATATGGGCCAGCGAAAGTCGAATATCGTATTCCGATGCCATTTTGGAATCGAGGATGATGACTTCCGGTTCGTTAAAAACGGATATAATAGGTAATGTTGGCATATATCCATGAATGCACGAGAAGGAATGAAAAAAAGAATAATGTTTGATAATGAAAAATAGGATTTAAGTGAGAGGGAGATAATGTTTGAGTGGAGAGAACTTAGCCTTAGAGCGACGTCTATGGAGTTATACGAAGAAAATGCACATACAAATGCACACGCAAACATCAACGATCAAAGTCAACGATTAAAGTCAAAGTCATCTCCAACACGCAAACATAAACGCCCTTGCACAGGTATGTGCGCAGATGCATACATAGATTTTATCAAGAGTTTCTGCTAGCAAAATCAAATGCGTTCCCCTTGTAGTGAGCGCCACTCGATGAACCAGGATTGTGCTAGCCATTGGTGGCAAACGCCAGAGTGAGCGTGTTAAACAATCACGGTCTTGAGGTCGGTTTAGGACCACCACGACTTTTCCCAAATAAGGACACACCGTGTATTACAGGTTACAGGTAGATTCAATTTATATAGTTTATTTTGATGAACATACCATAAACAATTAAAATTGCCTTGTTTCGCGATGTTTCACAATCTAAAAGAAAATAGAACTCATTTTGCACACAGGTCGAATATATTTCTTCTCTGGTTTTGAAGGAATGAAAACGTAAAATGGCGCTGAAACGCTAGAATGAAGAGAGCCAGAAAAAAGTCACCATATTATCAAATTGTCAGCGTTATAACACCTTTCATTTGACACTATTGAAAATTCAGTAGGAAGCACCGTTCCTGAGATACAAAGGAGGGTAGGTTCAAGACCACCTGTTGCGCTAGGACCACCTTCCCCTATAGGATGGGCTTTTGGAAGGGGAAGGGGAAATCTTAGAGGAAAGTAAGAAGTATTCAGAGTAATTAAAAAAACATAAAAAGTAAAGTATATCGCCTGCTACAATACGTTGAAATTCTTATTTAATACAACTTATTGATTGTGTGACGTGACAACGCTTCGTGGAGACTGTTTATTCGCACAGAGCGCGTTATCACGTCACAAAATGCATGTTCTTGCGAGTTCTTTGAAAAACTGAGTATACAGGAATCTTCGTTCATCTTATATTGCCAAATCATAGAACAAAGTTTATTTGTATGTTTTGAAACGAAACTGAAAATACAACATTAATGTTCAAAAGTCGGAACCCGCAAAAAGACAGGTGTTGTCACGTCACAAAAGTACAAAAATATGAATTTATTGCAGTGCATTTTTTTTATCCACCTTCTTACTATTAAACGAAAAAGAAACATCGTTGCTCATGAAGTCATGTCATGAGTCATGAGTCATGAAGATACCTTGATTTATAAAAATGTTATCCTGATTCTTTCGGAAGAAGAAGAATGCATTTAGGAAGTTGACCTTCAAATCGATTTGTCGGGACTTCTATATTCAACTCGTGAAACAGATTTCCAAGCGATTTGATTTCAGCCATCCGGTTATCTAAACGACGGTCTTGATGAACCCACAAACTTTCGTCAAGCTACGAAACCATAATGATTTGATGCGCCGATTCCCTCAATTCGTTGAAGTATGTAATAGACAAGGCTTGGATAACGAATTCAGGCTACTCAATTGACTCAGATATAACTTGGTCCCAGCTGATGGGTGTCAAAAGGCGCGATGGGAAATTTTTGTATCTATTGCTAAGGTGTTTTGAGCGAATATGTTCGCTTGACAATGCCAACAAAACAAAGTCCAGAAATCGGTTGGCTCCCACAATGATGGACTCTGTTTGTGAAAGCGAAGAACTATGTATCGGCTCAAAAATTTCAAAAGCAAAGTTCAACAAAACCATCGAAGAACGTTGCTGTTCTCAGCAAAACCGCTGCGTATCTCGAGTTTCTCGTATTGATGTTGGTTGGCTTTGACTTTCGATTTATCCCAAACGACAAACTGTCGGCTTGGCTCCTTTAAACTTATGTAACTGAGCCTGTAAAAATAAACGAATTTAATAAAAAAAAACTGTCGGCTTTTTTTCAGGGCCCTCAATTTTTTTTTTGCTGCAGCGTTAACCCTTTGCGGTCGGAATTAATTTCCCTTGAAAAAGATCCTCTTATTTTTCCACTATTAAGTGGTTATTTACACCGAGTACCGTTACCTATTATCCATAGAAACTGCGTATTAATTAGTGAACAAGTTCACTAGACATTAAAATCCGCTTAGAAAAAGTGTAAACTATTAAATACGGTTGGATAAAGCATTTAGTACGATTTTTGCTGTGGTGTCTGAGAGCAGACATACGACCGCAAAGGGTTAATACTCAAATTACGTTTCATCATGAAATAACACCCAAGCAATAAATAAGCTAATTGCAATTATTAATTGCGTATTCCTACGTCAACAATCGCATTCGTTAATACAATCCTCTATAAATTATTGCCATTTTTGGATCAAAAATGTGTAAAAATTAAACAAAAAGTACCTGTACTGGGAAGAAGCATTTGCAATCACACTACTGGGGTAGCCAATCGTGTCCCGAACTGTTGTTTATCTATCCTTTCAAGTAACCATTTTCATAGTGTTACATAAACAAAAATTTACTTCGGTATTTTTTAGATACTGATAGATACTGTTTAAAAAAATGGCACCTCCACATGTTATGTTAGCCAGAAGGCACATTTCTTTTGTCTGACATCGTTTGTCTTGCTTTTTTTTTTCCATACGATTGTACATAATCAATATTTATTGCCGCTGTTCCACTGCAATAAAGTGAACTTTATGAGCATAATCGAAATAAAACTTGCACTCAGTAAATTATACTCAACCTCGCTCGGTCGTTCCCCGTCGCCTCGAATCCGGTTAGTTGGTGGTTGGTTGTTGTGGACCATATTGCACCGCATATTGCCATCGTGGTGGATATCCACCACCGGAGGTGGTTGCGGGGGAACGGTCCTCCCGCGCAAACGATAGACGAGTAGTTGTTCCGGAGCGGCAAAGAATCGCTTCCATGATAATCGACCGTGTGCACACATCGAGCCACGTTCCAACCCAAATCGAATAAAACCGACTCGTTTCCATATGTGAGCACTTTTCGGAATTGCCCCGCTCTCTCCCCCGTTTCTCGGAACGATTCCAATACGGCTACTGGCAGATGATAATGGCAACGAAATTGCATAAAGCCATGACAACAAATCATACCGAAATCCAATTGTGAGAGTCACGCCAACCGGTGCGCCTTCACACATCTACCCGGAGTTTTCAGAGACGAACCCTGGTAATGGTGTTGCAATGTGTGTGCAACAATATTATGACCGCCGTCGGGGGGCTCAGTCCCGTGGCAGTTGACATTATCGCTTCCCGTTGCACTGCTGCATGGAACGCTACAAATCACGAATTGGCGCGGCACATTCTGCAACGAGACACGAGCAACTCAACATGTTGCCCAAAATTTGGTAATTCTTGGGCGAAGATTTATGCGCGGCGACATGCCAGACCAATTTTTCTTCGAATCCCCAATTTGCCTGAAGGGGATTGTCTCTCTCTGCGACGATGTCTACTCCTCCAAAAATGGGGTTAGATAGAGTGTCGGACGAAACATTAAGACCACTGCTCGAGCAAAAAAAGAAAGTGACAAACTTTGAGAAAAATCCAATCCAGTGCTTCAATCCATTTATAATAATTTCTTTGCATTGTTCGAAGAAGATTTTCACATCTGTAGTTAAAACAATATTTATTCATTTAAAAATGCGTTTCAATCATACTTAACAACTAAAATGACGCGATAAAAATTAAGACCGGTTCAAAAATTGATGATAAAAAAATAAAAACCAGAAAATTCATACCGCTTCTAGTGTTAGTACTTGATCGTGTAGCCTTTGTTACGCATCACTCCACGCAACCAGTTCAGCATGGTCGACTTCTCCGTGTACACCGACCTGTTCACGATCTCCCATATGTTCTCTATTGGGTTTAGATCTGGTGACTTTGTTGTCCTGGAACCACTTCTTGTTGACGGTCTTGGCGATGTGCTTCGGATCGTTATCCTGAATGGTGCATCTCCCACTCGGTTTGTGTCGGCATAACATTCCTTAGGATTAGTGCGTAGAGGGTACTGATTCTTTCTTTTATTCAAACTTTGACCGCGTTGCGCCACTTTTTCTTGAATTCGATTAAGCTGATATTTTCCATAGGGTGTTTTTTCCGAGGTGGTTAATATTTTGTATAGGGTAACTTTTTGAGATTTTGGGGTCGACCCTAATGTTCATGCAAACGTGGAGGGGATATACATTAGTGTGCCAATGAAAATGGTCATCTCGAATTTCGAAAAGTAACCTCCTAATAAATGTTCACCACTTCGAAAAAACACCCTATGCAGGATATCAGCTCAATCGGATTTAAGGGAGGGTGGCGCAAAGCGGTCAAAGTATGAGTTTTTCGAAAATCGAAAAATCACCCTCCCCCCTTGGGTCGGGAAATCGAGGTTTTCGAAACAAATTTTTTTGATGCCAAATGTCATAAAATTGCATGGGTCGAGATCTTGTGTCATCTCGTAAAAAATTTTTTTGTCAAAAATCGACACTCTGGGACTTTTTTTAAATTGCATTGCTCGTCGAGATTTACTGTTATCACGAAAAAAAAAAATATAATAAAAAATTTTTTGGTGCTTGGTCGTTTTCCCGTCTGAAAAATAGATTTTAGACAAAATTTGTTTTTGAGTTAACTGTAAATCTCGACGTGTCATGCAATTTTAAGACATTTGGCACCGAATTTTTTTTTGTAATACCCCAATTTCCGGCGATTTTTTGGTTTTCAAAAAACTCAAATTTTAACGTCTGCGACACTAATAAAGGGTGTGTCACATCAAATTGCATCACGGAAAAAACGCTGTAGAAATTCGCCCAGTAGACCGATCCTTTTGAAAATTTTAGACAGTAAAATAAAAACTATTAAACAACTTTTGGCATTTTCTTTTTATTCATACTTCGAGCCCAAGCCCGTATGCTCGCACCTTCCTCTTTACCCCGTCCATAAGGTTCTGTACAACGTCAGGTTGTAGTTTTTTTTGAACAGAAATCCATTTTCTCTTGAAGTCCGCCTCCGATTTGACAACTTCTGGGTTCTTCCGGAGGGCCTGCTTCATAATCGCCCAATATTTCTCTATTGGGCGAAGCTCCGGCGCGTTGGGTGGGTTCATTTCCTTTGGCACGAAGGTGACTCCGTTGGCTTCGTACCACTCCAACACGTCCTTTGAATAGTGGCACGAAGCGAGATCCGGCCAGAAGATGGTCGGGCCCTCGTGCTGCTTCAATAGTGGTAGTAAGCGCTTCTGTAGGCACTCTTTAAGGTAAACCTGCCCGTTCACCGTGCCGGTCATCACGAAGGGGGCGCTCCGCTTTCCGCAAGAGCAGATCGCTTGCTACACCATGTACTTTTTGGCAAACTTGGATAGTTTCTGCTTGCGAGTCTCCTCCGGAACGCTGAATTTGTCCTCTGCGGAGAAAAACAACAGGCCCGGCAGCTGACAAAAGTCCGCTTTGACGTAGGTTTCGTCGTCCATTACCAGGCAATGCGGCTTCGTCAGCATTTCGGTGTACAGCTTCCGGGCTCGCGTCTTCCCCACCATGTATTGCCTTTCGTCGCGGTTAGGAGCCTTCTGAACCTTGTATGTACGCAGGCCCTCCCGCTGCTAGGTCCGCTGGACGAATGAACTTGACAAATTCAGCTTATTGGCGACATCCCGGACCGAACTTCTCGGATCACGTCTAAACTGCTTAACTACGCGCTTGTGATCTTTTTCACTGACGGAGCATCCATTTTTGCCGTTTCACCTTCCGGTCGATGGTTAGGTTCTCGAAGTATCGTTTTAGTACTCTGCTGACCGTGGATTGGACGATTCCCAGCATCTTACCGATGTCCCGATGTGACAACTCCGGATTCTCGAAATGAGTGCGCAGGATTAATTCACGACGCTCTTTTTCGTTCGACGACATTTTTCCAAATTTACGAAAAATTGACAGTGAAACATGGCCAACGTGATCTATACACTCTTATCTGATTATAAGCGAAAGCTGAAGATATAATTCCTAAAAATTAAATTTCTACAGCGTTTTTTCCGTGATGCAATTTGATGTGACACACCCTTTAATTTATTTTTTGCTATCTGTTGAGTATGACACACTTTTGCCATTGATGCAATAAATGTGTATTTAATGTCAGCAAAGTTTTTTTTCATATAAGATTATTTAGATGACATAAGACACTTACGCAAACAATTATATCTGCTCTTTAAAAACAACTACTTTAACATAATTTAAACCACTCGAATAATTATTTCTGCGTATCCGAAAGGATCACAACTTTTCACTTTAGATGAACAAAGATTTTGCCGCTTGAGACACTTATGCGATTATTCAAATAACATGAGACATTTGTGCAAACAGTAGTTCTGATAATTATGAACAATCTTTTCCATCACGCCAAGGTGTTACAATGCCTAAATTCTGCTAATATGATTTTTGTCCCACATTTCTATGCATTCGACGCACTGTGCGTTGTTTTGCGTGAGTGACTATCTTGTTTGATGCTGAGTACCGTTATCTATTAAGGCCCATTTATACGTTGCTAGTAGCTGGCTTCACAATGAGCAGCTACTGACCCGGTGAACTCGCTTGACAAATGGTTGACTCGCCTTGTCCGTTCACACAATGTGAGCTGCTGGCAAGAAACTAGATACTACGGCACAGGTTTTCCAGAGATGCCAGGCGGTTTTTCAAATGTCCATCAAATCGTCAGAAACAGCAATCAGATCCGAATTTGTCAGATGATTGATCCGAAATCGACTTCTTTATTGGCAGTTTTCGTCTTAGATTTTCAGTTGAATTTATCATTACACAATTTTATCGCTAAACACACACTGGCCGTGTTTAAAAATACTTTGTGCTGAATTTCTTTGAACTGAAGGTACTATCCGGAAGAAGCAGAAAGAAAAAAGGATTCGGTCCAGGAATTGGATGCAAAAAAAAGGAGCAACAAATACAATATTGAAGTAACTCTACGATGATGATCCCCGAGAGTACAGAGCAGTGTTGAGAATAACACCTGAAAAAGTGAAAAAACTGTTGGATTTAATTGCTCCACAAATACAACGCAAGATACACTCATGAGGGATGCTATACCTACATAAGTGAAACTAGAAATGTTGTACCTTTCTTCTGGAATATCGTTCAGATTATTGTCGATATTTTTTTAGAATCTCGAAAGCATCCATAGCTAAAATAATTCCGAAAGTATGTAGTGCTACAAATGGCAGTCTAAAAGATTTTTCAAATTTTGAATTATTTCGCCTTGACAGCAGCTTCGTGTACCAATTTGTGAAATGAAAATGATAGTAGATTTGCAGGAGGAATGAATACGCCTCAAAAACTAAAATAATGAATGAAAATCTACTTTTTTAAATGGAATATGTATTCTGTTTTTTAGAACAATACTTTTTTTGGAAGTTGTGAGTGAATTTCGAATGAAAATTGTGCCCGATAATGATTTTATATTTAGAATCCCAAGAAAACTATCTCAAAAAGAAAACGTGCCCCACCAGCGTGCAAAACAAAATAAAATGAGTAAAAAAACTTTTTAAGTTAAACGGTTTATTTGTGATTAAACATAATAATGTACTAAAAGCTAGAGAAAATAATTAGGCAAGTTGCAGTTAGTAGTTATCACACCTCTCCTTCATTAGTCTAGGGCATTGATAAGACTAAAATAAAATAGTGGGACATATGATGAAATCACTAATTGTGGATAATGAAAATGAATGGATTTTATAATTTAAAAAGTTTTTGTTTACTCATTTTATTTTCTAGTTTTTAGTACATTATCTGTTTCATTAGAATATTTCTCTACAATAAAGGCATTGTACTGTATTCTATCAGTCAAAAAATTTCATTTGATACCGATATTGAGTAGATTGCAGAAAATACATAGTGTGTTCTCCAAGTCAAGTTCGTTGGTTTGATACACATATCTCAATCAACCTTTTTTTTTGAGATGATATGGAATCAGCGATTTTGAGCGGAGGCCAAATTGGATTTTTCAAGATAAGCAGTTTTAAAATGACAGCAGTTCCTATCCGGTCAGTTCCTATTGGTCAAATTTCTATTACTGTGGGACAATCCTACAGACATACATACATACATACGAACAGTTCAAGCTAAATAAAACCGTTTAATAAAGTATATTGCTATTTTGTGATTGCGGCCATCTTGGATTTTAATTTTTCATGATCTACTGTGATCTACTATTCAAGCCCTTTCATTTGATACCCATATTAATGGTGTTTTGACATAATATGTAGTCCGCCATTTGGTAGAATTTTGATGGATTTGCATTTTTCACAAATAACCGTGTTCTGCTAGTCAATCCCTTTCATTTGATACCCATTGTTACGGGGGTTTCGGAGGTTCTATTCAGCACGCGTTTTTATCAATGTATAGCGAGCTCAAAGCTGTATTTATTAAGAGAAACAATAATTAAACAAGAACTTTACATTATTAGGTTTTACCTACATTTGATCTCCTCGTTTTAAATTCAAAGCACGACAGGATGATTCAATTATTTAACAATTTGGGAATTCAACTTTATTTTGGGTTCTATCTCTACTCCTTTTTTGTGATTAGCAAAGAATGTGTGGTACGAGAGAAGTTTTCAGAATGACAGTGATGACAGCTAGCTGTCAATGATTGTCTGGGTGCGTCATGGAGTGGCACCGTCCGGATGCGCAGGTTCAGATCAAGTCATCAGTGGCGTAGTTTGCTTCCCCCCAACACCCATATTAATGAAGTTTTGGGAAACTATGTAGTCCGCCATTTAGTAGTGGCAGCCATCTTGGATTTGCATTTTTCTTAAATAACTGTATTCTGCTAGTCAAGCCCTTTCATTTGATACCCATATTGATGGGGTTTTGGAAAACCCACATTGATGAGGTTTTGAGGAAGAAAGGGATCCGCCATTTTGTAGCGGCCTCTATCTTGGATTTACAAGATAATGAAATACGCAGTTTTGTAATGACTACAGAGATAAAGGTGTGTTCCAAATTTCAGATCAATCGGTCAACAAGAAGGGGGTCAAATTTCTACTAATGTGGGACATGTTACAAACATACAAACAGATTACAGGGCAAGCTAAATAAATAACAACGATTCCGCTTAGAAACTATGAGGGTTTTATTTGTTTTTTCAATAATTTTCAAGTCTATAATAATCTTCGCATATTTTCAAATATCTTAAAAATAGAGACATGTAAAGACAATGTAAAGATTTGGCATCCCTGATTCGAGCGCTAAATTCTGTTTTTGACGTTTTGAGGGATGCGAGTGCGAGTAAATTCAAAAAAATTTGAAGTAGCTCGCACGCCGAATCACACATGACACTAACTGGCATGATGTGTTCACACGGTGTGAGTAGCTGTACTGCAGTAACTGACTAGACCGACTCGTATGCTTACTCGCACCGTCTGAACCCGGCTTTACTCATACGAACATCATATTGATTCTTGAACAGGTTCACTAGACAACAAGCTTCGTTTAGAAAAGCATAGACTGATACTTGGTTAAGTAAAATATAACATTAGCATGGTTTCTTGCTGTGGTGGCTGAGAGCAAACGACCACAAAGACCACAAAGAGTTAACATTGAAGTTTGTAGAAATAGAAATAATTCAATTGACTGTTATTGGGAGGGGTATATAAGTGTTCCAAATGAGGAATCCTCACCACGAGGGTTAAGAATATTGCTCCGATGGGATTCGATAACTCCGGTTGTTTGGATTATCAAGTAGTGACTATCTCGCACGGCTATCTGAAATATGATTCTAGAGTGGTTAAAACTCTTACATATGATACGAAAGATATGAAATATACGAAATATACATAATCAAATAACATGATGTAAAAATTCTCATTTTAATTTTAACAATTTAAAACTGCTTTCGAGTTCACTGATCTGGAAGAAATAAATTCGCCTCCCAAAATGCACATTACCACCAGACGTCAATACTGTACATAGGTCATCGTGAGTCTTGATTTGTCTAAACCACAATATGATGTTATAATTCCTCCTTTACGATCTAATACGACTTTCTGTTGAATGATTCTCTACAGTATGTAAAACGATTTCCCCAGTAATTGTTTTAAATTACACGTTTCTGCGATTCACGAACTGCATCTGCTTGATATGCGCACCCAGCGATCGTCGAATAGCATAACATTTGTACTTGCCAGGTCAAATATAAATTCGTATCAAATTACCATCGTATCAAATATCAATCAAAGAATGCATCACGTGTATCTAAAATCGTATAAAATGCGAAAACACGATTTTCTATCGATTTATATCGGTATAACGAGCATCGTAATATCGCTGTATATCGCTATTCATTTCATATAACGATATTGTGATCAAATCACAATATCGTTATATAAGGCTTAAACAATATGACAAAGATGTATATCGCATCCTCTGTTGCATGTGTATGCCAGTTATACGTAGCATATCAGCCATTCCAACACATTGAGTAATTCCAAATGAAATCGACAAATGACAAAACATGAGTATTTTTGATTCGAATGAAAGTGTGTATTCCGTTTGGGTTAGATGAAATATGAGTTTTCCACAGCAATTGGTAATTTTTGACTCAAGCGTAACTTTTGAAAAGGGCGTATCGATTTGAGTAAGAGAAATCTTTGATAATTTATATCTCAAAAACAATGAGTCGAACCGAAATAGTGTCTTACGAAGAGTTAGAGAGTTGATGGTTGAATATGAAAGAAATGTACACTGAGAAAAAAAATTAGTACTCTTTTATTTATTTACAAAATAAAAATTCAATTTGCAATATCCAAAATACATATTTTTAATTTTTTTTAAAATTTTTTCATAGAAAATAGAAGTCATGCAGAAAATTTAAAAAATGGGCCCAAGATGGTAAAACTATTTTTGACAAACTTTGTGGAACATCGAATTTTAGAAATTTTCGAAACTTCGAATTTTTGTATGTTAACAATCATTTTTAGCTACAAATTATGAATCCTGATGAGATTTAAAACAAAACAGGTTATTATCAATCTCCTTTTAAATGTAGCCATTCTCGAAATATTTAAAAAAAATATTTGTAATTTATTGTCTTTTTTATAGTAAATAATCCCTTTTAATATGTTTGTCGTGTTAAACCGTCATGTTCATGAAATTTTATGAATTTGCTTATAATTTCCAACAACTTTTCCAAATACATCATCATGGTTCATTTCTGGACTCAAGCGTAACTTTTGAAAAGGGCATATCGATTTGAGTAAGAGAAATCTTTGATAATTTATATCTAAAAAAAATATGAGTCGTACCGAAATAGTGCATTAGAAAGAGTTATAGGGTATTGTTGGCTTAATTTGAAAAAAATATACACTGAGAAGAAAAATTAGTATTCTTTGTTTTATTTACAAAATAAAATTTTAATTTGCGATATCAAAAAATATGTATTTTTTAAATATTTTTTTCAATTTTTTCGTATAAAATAATTTAAATTTCTACATAAAAAAGTCATGTAGAAAATTAAAAAAATGGGCCCAAGATGGTAAAACTATTTTTGACAAAATTTGTGGAACATCGAATTTTTTTGGAATTTTCGAAACTTCGAATTTTTGTATGTTAGCAATCATTCTTAGCCACAAATTATGAATTCTGATGTGATTTAAAACAAAAAAAGGTTATTATCAATCTCCTTCTAAATGCAACCATTCTCGAGATATTTAAAAAAATATTTCTAATTTATAATCTTTTTTATAGTAAATAATCTCTCTTAATATGTTTATCGTGTTATACCGTCATGTTCATGAAATTTTATGAATTTTCTTATAATTTTCAACAATTTTTGGGTCAAAAAATTCCCAATTGCTGTGAAAAACTCATATTTCGTCCAACCCAAACGGAATACACACTTTCATTCGAATCAAATATACAAGTTTTTAAAATCTGCATTTTAGGACGATTTCATTTGAAATTGCTGCATTTTTAATATAAATAATTGGATTCTATTCGCATAGAAATATTGAACGAAGACTGAAAACATGTTAACTTTCAAAAATGATAACATAAAAAAGAAAAATAACACATCTCTGTTGTTTGGATATGTTGTGTAAAAAAACCTCAGCTTTCAAGAAAAAAAAAATAAAAAAATATAGCATCCTTGGTCCGGAAACTATGTAAACTACAAAAAACTAATACAATCAATAATTACGAAATCAAAATCCTTTTTTTTTCGCAAGTCTAATATTTTTCGAAAACCTACCTAATTGACTTGAATTTTATGTGTTGATCATCTGAATCGGTTCAGTAGATCAAAATTTATGAATTTTTGTGTGGAAAAAGAGTAAAAAATTAATTTTTCGAACCATCGGTTAACTTTGAAAAATCATAACTCAAAAAGAAAAGAAAAAGGCCTCTCTGGTTTCGACAAATGTTATGTGGAAAATCCTCAGCTTTCCAGAAAAATATATAAAAAATATAGCGCCTTTGGGACCGAGATAATTAAAAACAAATACAATCAATAATAACGAAAAAAGAATTCAAATTTTCTGCAAGTGTAATTTGCAGAAAATTAAAGCTGATTAGCTTTAATTTGATTTGGAAAAAAGAGGAAAAAGATGATTTTTTGAACAACCCTAAAATGAAAATGGTCACTCCAATAACAAAAAAAAAAAAATACGGGTCTAATGTTTTGCGATAAAGAACAAAACTACAATTTTTCACGAAAATCTGAGAACCACTATATCGGTTTGGCATGGAATGGCTGATATATCATCCAAATGTGTCTTAGATGTATGTATATCGCGCTCAATTTTGGCATTTTATAGGATTTTATGTTCCCTGGATATCGATTTATTAGATTTCACGATATTGTATATCATAAAGTCGATGCTCGTTATACCGAATTACGACTAAACCTTGTGTGACGAATAAAAACGGTATTATCGCATTATTGATATACGACTTCATCCATCAATTATATAGAAAGCCGTGTTTTTACATTTAATACGATTTAAGATGAACGTGATGCATACTTTGATTGATGTTTTATACGGTATCTATCGGTTTTATGATATACACTAACGTAAAATTGATCTAAACGACATCGTATATGCACATCGGGCATATGCAGCTCGTGAGTCACATAAACGTATAATTTAAATCAACGTAGTACTGCGAAAAATCGTATTACATGCTGTGGCAACTCTTTCAACCGTAAATCATATCGTAATTGATGACATATTAGGTTGGAGAAAAAGTTTTCATTATTTTCTCGGTTACTGGCTTCAGTGATCAATATCGATCACACAATTTCAAATTTAGGCTCGTTGTTATGGTAACATTTCACAATAAAAAAAAATCCTTTGCTGTTTTTTGTTTGTTCCAATCAATTGTGAGTTACAGGGTGGTAACAATGAATTTGTTTTTTGGGATGTTTTAATCTTTAACGAACGATCGCATTTTTCTAGAACCACGACCAGTTGGTCGACGGATTTTTAAGAAATTAAGTGCTTTACAATACTCGGAACTTGACAGTTCAGTATAGTTGTATTGGTGAATCCGAGTGCGAGCCCGTGAAACATCTCAGTGCGAATTCAACAACTTTCGGGTTGAACCTAGTGCGAAACTAAGTTGAAAACTGAGTGAATAAAAAACGTTTTGACAGCAGTTAGATTGGAACTGGGGTTGAAACTGAACAAAAACGAATTCGCTATATGTATTTGCACTGAATGCTCGGAAAGGAATGCTCCAGATCACGTTGCATGCATAAAAAAATGCATAATCTAACAGAATTCCTGAAATATAACGGAATACATGTATGGCGGCTTTCGGTTGTTTTAGAATATTTGCAGTGTCGCGAGTATGGTAATTTCATTAAAACACAGTCCGCAACCAGGAATAATGTATTCGATTGCATCTCTTTAGAATCATATGTCAGAGTTTTAATTTGCTCTAGAACCATATTTGAGATAGCCGTGCGAGATAGCTTCTGCTTGATAATCAAAACAACCGGAATTCGATTCCATCGCAGCAATTTTCACAACCATCACCACCACTCATTTTAAACATTTACACCTTTGAACAACGCCTGCAAATTGCGCAGATTTTTCACGGAAACCATGGTCCATTTAGAGAAACTTGTTCCGCTCTTCATCCTTTACTTCCTAAACAAAACTCAGTACTAATATAGATGTTTATCGGAATATTATTCTGAGGGCCTCGATTATTTATGCTAATGAGGGCACCTCCAAGTAGCTTCCGGAAACTCGTTTGTTAACTTCTCGATAATACACATAATAAAAATTGAAAATTGATGTGAATGTTCCCTGAATCCATTATTAATCCCAGAGTTTATTGCCAATCAAATTCCGGGAACTTTCATCGAATTGAAACTGAGCCAACCGCTTCCGCCCCATCAAACTCGCGCCAAACTTTCCTGATTCTCCCCCAGCCACCCAGGAAAACGCACATTATTAGCTGGAAGCACACGGAGACGGCCCAAGCTGTTGCTTGTTCCACCCCAAAAACAGAGGGGGAAGAATAAAAATTTCACACATTATAAATTTCACTTCGCTTCAGATTTAATAAACGCTACACAAAGAAGCAATGCACCCTTCTTCCCTGCCACGGGGGAAAACTTTTCGGCGAGTTGCTACACATTTTGCAGCCATTAATTCTCGTACTCAAGCAGGAATAATTTACGCTTGGAAAAGTGATAAAGCACATCTCCTTGATGCCGCCGCTTTTGCGTGTGAATATGTGGAGGGGGAAAGTGAAACTTTTGCAATAGGATATGAGAGACGACACGAGGCGTAATATAATACAACAGAGAGACAGAGTTCGCATCCACAATGCATACGCCAAATTCTTCGCCATTTTTAACATATCCCGGGTGTGTGCGTTAAGTTACCCTCGGCCCCAAATCGGAAACTGTGGGATCACGTTTCACACATGGGAAGAAAAGTTTCATCTGGCAGCCTCAAACGGTCCCCGGATCCCGGTGCCCGGGATGTTCAAAATGAGTAATTATGTTCGTAAGTTTTTTTCTCTCTCAACTGATTTTTATCAAATTTTCCAACCGCCAGCAGAAACTCCACTCTGTCAATCTGGAAATAATTCATTTATTAAACAGAAGTCTAATATATTCTATCTAACCAATTCACAGAAATTCATAACATCCTCATCAATCTCTCGGCGGTCGGCGCTTCCCCACAGCACATTCCCATATTTGACAAGTTGCTACTCCATCATCCGAAAGCGAACATATACTTCCCTGTAATCAAAACCTCAACCGTAACCTGTACACTTTCGGCGAAATGTGAGAAGCAAGTGGGTGGAATATGTATGTGTGTGCACTCACCCACAGTTCGAATGGGGGTGGGTGGCAGCAAAGCGCTTCCTCCTTAGCTCCATGATGAGCGGTGGCGGCGCTAAAGTAAGCAGAAAAATGAACAATTTCGTGCCACTGTCGGAAGCTGGCGTCTCGTTCCCGGCGCTCACTCCACTGTCACGATGTTCATCATTTCAGTCTAGTGTCTCATTATTTCATAACCATTTTGCGTCCTGTTTTAAAGCTTCTCCGTCCCCCGTTTCTGCTTTGATCCTAAACGGCGGAACTGCAGGGATGTTCAGGTGGTTTTGGTGCTTTTGTCTGGAGAAGGCATATGTAAATTGACGGTTTTTACTTTTGTGGTTGGTTTAAAACTTTCATTTCGACATGCAGCGAGTCGTTAGAAGGCGCCTTTCTGTCTGTCCATTCATCTGGATGCAAGGATATAACAATAGCCTGATTCTACGTGAATGGATGGCTCGATTTTTGATTCTTTTCCGTTAAACTTGGTCTTGTCAACGAAAGACCGTTGCCACATCAATATGTCGATAAGTTTCACATACCTCCGAATCATGATAAATAATTTTTTCAATTTTTCAAATTTTCAAATTTTTAAATTTTTGAATTTTTGAATTTTTGAATTTTTGAATTTTTGAATTTTTGAATTTTTGAATTTTTGAATTTTTGAATTTTTGAATTTTTGAATTTTTGAATTTTTGAATTTTTGAATTTTTGAATTTTTGAATTTTTGAATTTTTGAATTTTTGAATTTTTGAATTTTTGAATTTTTGAATTTTTGAATTTTTGAATTTTTGAATTTTTGAATTTTTGAATTTTTGAATTTTTGAATTTTTGAATTTTTGAATTTTTGAATTTTTGAATTTTTGAATTTTTGAATTTTTGAATTTTTGAATTTTTGAATTTTTGAATTTTTGAATTTTTGAATTTTTGAATTTTTGAATTTTTGAATTTTTGAATTTTTGAATTTTTGAATTTTTGAATTTTTGAATTTTTGAATTTTTGAATTTTTGAATTTTTGAATTTTTGAATTTTTGAATTTTTGAATTTTTGAATTTTTGAATTTTTGAATTTTTGAATTTTTGAATTTTTGAATTTTTGAATTTTTGAATTTTTGAATTTTTGAATTTTTGAATTTTTGAATTTTTCAATTTTTCAATTTTTCAATTTTTCAATTTTTGAATTTTTGAATTTTTGAATTTTTGAATTTTTGAATTTTTGAATTTTTGAATTTTTGAATTTTTGAATTTTTGAATTTTTGAATTTTTGAATTTTTGAATTTTTGAATTTTTCAATTTTTCAATTTTTCAATTTTTCAATTTTTCAATTTTTCAATTTTTCAATTTTTCAATTTTTCAATTTTTCAATTTTTCAATTTTTCAATTTTTCAATTTTTCAATTTTTCAATTTCTCAATTTATTTTTCAATTTTTAAATTTTTCAATTTTTCAATTTTTTCAATTTTTCAATTTTTCAATTTTTCAATTTTTCAATTTTTCAATTTTTCAATTTTTCAATTTTTCAATTTTTCAATTTTTCAATTTTTCAATTTTTCAATTTTTCAATTTTTCAATTTTTCAATTTTTCAATTTTTCAATTTTTCAATTTTTCAATTTTTCAATTTTTCAATTTTTCAATTTTTCAATTTTTCAATTTTTCAATTTTTCAATTTTTCAATTTTTCAATTTTTCAATTTTTCAATTTTTCAATTTTTCAATTTTTCAATTTTTCAATTTTTCAATTTTTCAATTTTTCAATTTTTCAATTTTTCAATTTTTCAATTTTTCAATTTTTCAATTTTTCAATTTTTCAATTTTTCAATTTTTCAATTTTTCAATTTTTCAATTTTTCAATTTTTCAATTTTTCAATTTTTCAATTTTTCAATTTTTCAATTTTTCAATTTTTCAATTTTTCAATTTTTCAATTTTTCAATTTTTCAATTTTTCAATTTTTCAATTTTTCAATTTTTCAATTTTTCAATTTTTCAATTTTTCAATTTTTCAATTTTTCAATTTTTCAATTTTTCAATTTTTCAATTTTTCAATTTTTCAATTTTTCAATTTTTCAATTTTTCAATTTTTCAATTTTTCAATTTTTCAATTTTTCAATTTTTCAATTTTTCAATTTTTCAATTTTTCAATTTTTCAATTTTTCAATTTTTCAATTTTTCAATTTTTCAATTTTTCAATTTTTCAATTTTTCAATTTTTCAATTTTTCAATTTTTCAATTTTTCAATTTTTCAATTTTTCAATTTTTCAATTTTTCAATTTTTCAATTTTTCAATTTTTCAATTTTTCAATTTTTCAATTTTTCAATTTTTCAATTTTTCAATTTTTCAATTTTTCAATTTTTCAATTTTTCAATTTTTCAATTTTTCAATTTTTCAATTTTTCAATTTTTCAATTTTTCAATTTTTCAATTTTTCAATTTTTCAATTTTTCAATTTTTCAGTTTTTCAATTTTTCAATTTTTCAATTTTTCAATTTTTCAATTTTTCAATTTTTCAATTTTTCAATTTTTCAATTTTTCAATTTTTCAATTTTACAATTTTTCAATTTTTCAATTTTTCCATTTTTCAATTTTTCAATTTTTCAATTTTTCAATTTTTCAATTTTTTCAATTTTTCAATTTTTCAATTTTTCCATTTTTGCAATTTTTCAATTTTTCAATTTTTCAATTTTTCAATTTTTCAATTTTTCAATTTTTCAATTTTTCAATTTTTAAATTTTTCAATTTTTCAATTTTTCAATTTTTCAATTTTTCAATTTTTCAATTTTTCAATTTTTCAATTTTTCAATTTTTCAATTTTTCAATTTTTTAATTTTTCAATTTTTCAATTTTGTGTCCCCATGGGAATTGTCATATGTACACTAATAGACGCACAATAATTGGAGGGCTATATGACGGCACGTGTCCGCAAAGGGTAGATTTTTAATAATAAAAAAAATCTACTTCAACATCTTTCAGACTCTTTATTTCTTTTGTTATTTTTAGTTAATAACATAAATTTCTAGCTTTTCAATTTTTTTATTCCAATTTCTTCCCATTTTTGTCATTTTTCCATTTTCATTTTTAAATTGTTTTAATTTTTTAATTTTTGTTACTTTTTTTCTCAAATTTTAATTTTTTTCAAATGGAGATCTGATTGAGCAGGCGTCGAGTGTGGTTGTGTTTTTCGTTGCTCCGTGTTCACTTTCGTTATTTTCTACCCTTCAATTTTTCATTACCAAGTGTTAATTTTCATGTGTAGAAAACGATTTGAAATTGTGAAAATCAGTGTTTCCCGCATTCATATTAAATCCATGTTTAATCCAAAATCCAAATTAATTTTACTGAATTAATCTTGGAAATAAGCGAAGACATGTATTTTGTTTCTGCCTGTGAATTTCATTACGGCGTTTGTCTGGCTCTCATGTTGTGACGTGTTTTTGAATCGCGAGTGTATGGTTAATGGCAGACGGTCGCTCATTCCAAAAGGTGTTTTAAGTGTTGATCCAAATTCAATAGGAAGTTTTTGCTGCAGTGAAAATATCGCATTTGAGTGTTGAGCAGGGGGCATGATCAGCGTACAGAAAAAGGCGTGGGTTGTGTTTGTGTGTAAACACGTAAACAAGTAAACTATAGTAGTAGTGGTACTATATGACACTACAGGGCGCTTGCTGCGTTCATATGTAATAGTAATCTGGTTGTATCGCTGCGCCCTGTGTTTGGTTCAGGTCGGAAGATTTGGTTTCTCCTCCATAGGTGTTTATGTGTTCGTGCGTTTGATGTTCAGAGATGCCAGATGATTTTTTTTTTAAATATTAATCGTTTTGCAAACAGGAAATCTGTAAAGTTCTTCACTTATTTGTAATGTATTAACAGTAAATTTTCGAAGTGAGATGCGTCACGATGTACCATTTCTTGTATTTCGGTGGTTGCTTGATGGTGTGATGCAGTATGGAGCATTTTTGTGGTTTATGAGGAAACTTCGAAAATGTTCTGCATTGTGTTACATTGCCGGGCGTCCACCGCCGAATGGAGGGAGGCGATGTGTCGTGACGTGCTTCATTCTGGGAACTTACTGTAAAGACAGATCGTTCGTTTCCTTTCGTGTGTTTGTGTATATAGAGGTTCTAGAAGCTCCTGTTATTATCTGTCAATGATTCTTGATCCTTATTCAGACTTCAGTTTCCTAATTCAGTTTTTTATATTGTGTTCCCAAATCTCATATTTCCTTTCGGACGGTCATCGATTTGTGTGTTTACCTGTAGTTATTTATGGTATATGTGGATATAATTGTGCGATATTCATACACTTCGTTCGAAGGATGATGAAACTCGTAGAAACTGAAACTCGTAGAAACTCATAGAATGATCATAGAATTTTTTTCAAATTGTCTAAAATTCTCAAAGTACGTGCTATAAATATTAACAACACAGGCTTTCCTTATCAGGATACCTAAAGATAATCTTTACGGCGTGTTGTGACAAGTAGAATTTTCAGAATTTCATTTCGTCGAGTGGCTGATAATTCGCGTTTACATAATCACATCACTCACCACAGTGAATCCTGATTCTTACCTCCTCCCACTAACAACTATCCCTTCCATGATAATCGCTAGGGAACCACGCTATAGAGGCGACCCTTCTGGCCTTTGAGCGGCGGTTATCATACTAACATTCCTTCCCTTCTCCTGGTGACTGTAAGGACGTGGCCGGCGTCGTTATTGACAATTTAAAGCTCGAATCACCGAAAATTGCACAACGAGAATGATTTGCTAGTCCCAAGCGTCATTCTGTGTGTTCTTTGTGCAATTTGGTTGGTTCAAGTCAATCACGAAGAGCAACTACGAATTGTACAGTCTACCCAAGCTCAAGCTCAAATTTTAATTTTTTTCGAATTTTATCAGTTTCTGCATTTTTTTCAACTTTCCTTTATTTTATTTTATTTTTTTTTGTTTTTTTTTCAGTTTGTTCAATTTTTTAACATTTTTTTCATTTCTAATTTCAATTATGTTTTTGCAGTTTTTCATTTTTTTCTTTATTCAAATTTTTTTCATTTCCTTCATTTTAGCATCTCTCTCTTTTTTCATTGTTTTCAAATTTGTTTTTAGTTTTTTTTCTATTTTTACTATTTTCTCATTCTCGAAATAGTTTTTTCAGATAAAAGAAAAATCTTTTTTTCATTGTTCAAGTTTAAATGTATTTCTCATTTTTTCTGATTTTTGCAACTCATCCAGAAAATGGCAAAACCCTTTTTGTACAGTTTCTTGGTTTTTGAGATTTCTACAACTTTGTGCTATTTTCGTAATGTGTTCTATTTTTTTTAAATTTTTATTTAAAAAATTATTTTTTAGTTTTTTTTAGTTTTCCAAAAAAAAATTTGGATTTTTTTGTTTCTGAAAAATTTAAGAGATTGAAAAAAATTTTCAAATTGGTGAAATTGGTAAACTAATTTTACCAATTTTTGCAGTTTTTCATTGCTTCGATTTTTCGGTTTTTTAATTTTTTTGATTTATTGAAATCAATTTTTATTGTGTTTGATTTTTCAAAATTTTTGTACAATTTTTCCAATTTTTAATCATTTTTCGATGTTTTCAGTTTTTGTCATTTTTCCATTTTATTTCAATTTATTTATTTTGATTAAAAAATGAGAAAGAAGGTAAAATAGAGCAATTGGAAAATAAAAAGAAATGAAAAAAAAATTGGAAAAATTTATTTCATCTATATTTTTCTTTTTCCAGTTTAATCAATTTTAGTTTTTTATTGTTTTTTTTTTAATATTTTCCATTTTTACAACTTTTTAATTTTTTCAATTCTTTTAAATTTTGGATTTATTTTTAATTTTTCATTTCGTTCGATCTTTCTTATCTTTCAATTTTCAATTTTTTTAAATTTTTCTTTCATTTGTAATTTAATTTTTATTTAAATTTTTTCTTGTTTTAATTTTTTCAATTTTTAATTTTTAATTTTTCAATTTGTTTTTAATTTTTTTTTTGATTTTTCAATTCCTCTATTTAATCGTAAGTTTTTGCCATTTTTTAAAAATTTTTCTGATTGTTACACCTCATCCTTTTTTTATTCTTTGCAATTTTGTTTTGTACAATTTATTATTTTGTGTTATTTTTGCAATGTTCAATGTATTTTATTTCACTTCAAAATTTTTTCCATTATTTTATCAATTTTTGCAATTTATTCATTCATCCTTTTTCTTTTTTTTTAAATAATTTTAATATTTCTTGAATTTGAATTCCATTTTTTTAATTTTGCGCTCATTTTTTTTCATTTTTCTTTCGTTTTGTTTTTTATTTTCGTTTTTTTTTCAATTTTCGATTTTTCAGATTCAACTTTTCATTTTTTTTTTCAAAACTTTATTCCTTTTCAATTTTAAATTTTTATTTAAATTTTTTCATTTTGTTGCCATTTCTATTTTTTTTTATTTCAGCAACTCATTAATTTTTTTCTATTTTTCCAGATTTTTCAGGTTTATTGATTTTTGTTTTTGTTGATTTTTTTAAAATATTTTCCATTGTTAATTTTTTAATTTTTTAATTTTTTTTTGGTTTTTGAATTTATTTTTAATTTTTTTTTATTTTTCTATTCCAATTTGTACATTTCTCTATTACTTCAAATCCAATTTTTATTTCAAATTTTTCTTGTTTTAACTATTATTTTTTTTCATTTTCTTTTTTTATTTTTCAGATTACTCTAATTTATCGTCTTTATCATTTTTATATTTTAAAAAAAATGTTTTTTGATTTTTCAATTTTTAAAATTTTCGTATTTTTGGATTCATTTCCAATTTTTTATTTATTTTTCAAGTTTTTGTCATTTTTGAAATTTTTTTGGCTCAACTCAACCATTTTCTTGAATTCTCTTTTTTTTTGTACAATTTTTATTGGTTTTGAATTTTTAAAACTTTGTGATTGTTTTGCTTTGTGTTCAATTTTTTTTTTATTTCAATTTTCAATTTTTGTTTTTTTAATTTTTTCGGTCTTTTTTTTTCTTCATTTTTCCAATTAAATTTTTATTTTATTTAATTTTTCAAATTTGTTCAATGGGCTCATTTTTTTAAATTTCCTTTGGTTTCCAAATTTTTAATTCTTTTTCTACCATTTTGGTAGAAAAAGAATACCATCGACATCTTTCCAAATGTCGCACTTTCAGATTCAACTTTTAATTTTTTTTTGTTTTGTTTTAAAATCTTTATTCCTTTTTTATTTGTTTTCAAATTTGTTTAATTTTTTCCAACTTTTTCAATTTTTGTAATCTATTCATTTTTTCTATTTTTTCAGTTTTTGCAAACGTTTTTTTTGTTTTTGTTGACTTTTAAATGTTTCCCATTTTTTCCAACTCTTTAATTTTTTCAATTACTTCAATTTCAATTACAATTTTTCAATTACTGTTTTTACTTACACAATCCTTCCGTCAGATTTAATGAAACACTTTCTCGAAAAATAAAAGAGACGCAAATTGATGCGACCGTAATGTGGCCGAACTGCTTTTTTCTTGGTTTCAACATACAACAGCCTATGCAACCTTTGCACGCTATTCAACCCGGGCAAATATCCTTTCGCAACAAATCTTAATTATCCGAGAAAAAATCACTTGAAAGGTATACCTTCCGGGAACTTGGTCAAATGGCACTCTTAGTTGCGGCGGTATAAAAATAAGTGCGTGAGCAGTTCGACCTCGCAAGCACACAGCGAATCTTCACATATGATCTGTTGAATGTTTCATCAGCTAGATGCATCTTGTTTAGCCAATGAATTGCTGCTCTATTTGCTGAAGCATGATGAGCTCTCGTTTTCTATCGCATTCAAAGCTCTCGCTGTAAACAACGTTTCGCAGCCTCTAAGCAGATTGTTGGCCGGGAAAGGTTAATTTAGAAAACGGCAAGGCTCGATGGACCACAGGACTTCAACACACAGCGAAAGTGACACTCGAGAGTTGGTGCCTATTAGCACAACGGATATCTTGGAGTTAATGTTGGAACCCATATTCATTCGGGACATCATCTGCATGCCAATTAAGAATTACCCATGCAAATTGGCAACGATAACAGGATCCCGTTCGTTGGCGCAGGGTAATTTGAATTTCAATCGAGCTTTTTGCCATTTGGAGCACACTTCTTTGCACCTTCTAACGGCCGCTGATATCTGCATAGGTTCCGCGGAGCTTCGTTTGGTTTTTGCTTATACATACATCCATAACCATTATGTCGTAAGTAACGGCAGAAGAAGAATAAGAACGAGGACGATTTACGCCAAGAAGCGTTCGCTAATTGTCCTCGAGCTGGGTTGAGTTTGCTCTTTACGCTTATCTTGGCACTATTATGTGGGGATAAGTGGTGTCCCCATCGATGGCCGCATTTGTCGTTGCTGCGGGACAATTTACACCTATCCAGCG
Source organism: Toxorhynchites rutilus septentrionalis (assembly GCF_029784135.1). Taxonomy (NCBI): domain Eukaryota; kingdom Metazoa; phylum Arthropoda; class Insecta; order Diptera; family Culicidae; genus Toxorhynchites; species Toxorhynchites rutilus. The sequence continues at coordinate 317,166,489 of NC_073746.1, read as the reverse complement.
TCCGACCTTAGATCGTGTGTCGTAACGTTCGAAGGGAGATTTAATGGCGGATAAATTCGTCTCGGTGGCGGCAGGGTCGGCTCTGTACCTGCTTGTTACGACGTTTCTACAGATTAAAGGCAGACGAATGCTTGAAGCCTGTTAAACAAATACAAATAATGATGATCAAACGAGGAGCTGATGCGTTCCTTCTGTCCAACCCAAATACAACCCTCATCGCAAACGAGAGGACGCTGCATCGGTTGCTGCAGTATTCGCCAGCAGCTTTCGGCATCTTTCTAGCCAGCGGCAACCGGGCGACGATGGGCAGGTTATTCAGAATCCTAGCAAATTCTTATCTCAAGCCCCGTCGTATCCACAAAACGATCCCCGGATTATCGTCGGAGCACGATTTACATTCAAACAATGCAATGCGGGGCTTTTCGCCGGTGTGCACCAACAAGATTTACACTCGGCTGCGGACGTTTTCCACCGAGCAAACTAAACCCCTGGTCTCAGGATCCGTTGAGAGAACTGCATAGGCGAAGCGCGAAAGAGGCGAGATTTATCACCACTTCGTGTGACTTCTTCGGTGTGCGGCGCGTGGAGGAAAATGTGATGAACCAAAGAACCAAAAAAAAAAAACGTAAAATCGAAAAGCCTGCGGCAAATCGATTTGAGATCGATCACAAAGACAAACTCTCGGATACGTGATGGGGATTTTCTCTGGCAAATGAACCCTTGCCTGTATGCATTCTTATCCATTTCTTTTCTGCTGTGGCGTAAAGTCTTCCTTTCCGAGTGCAAAGGAATAAGTGAGAAGTAGAATGATGTATTGCATTTGTAAAAGAAAACTTCGCGCAAGAAATTTTATTAATAGACTTCATTTGGAACACTCTATCCGAGGCAAAGTAATACACTGTCTTCTCAAACTAGATGGTGAATAGAAGTACGTCTTTTTGGGAGCATTTTTTTGAACGAGGTTGAACCTTTGAAACCTTTTAGTCTGAGCGTTTTTATACAGATTAGATTAAACTTTCAGATTAAACGCTCACGCTACAAATTTTAATAACTTCTACAAAAATGAACAGATTTTTATCTTTAAAAAACGAAAATAACGCTTATTTCAGGACATTTTTGATGTGATGACTTCTTTTTTGATAACGCGTTTTAAACGGTGAACAAAATTCTTCTTGCACAACTCTAACATTACGACTTCGATGCTGCAATGTTTCTTCTCACATGCATACTGCCATACAAATGGAACACAAATTTCTGCATTACTCGAGAATTATTCAAGCAAATGAAAATAAATTAGGCATTTGAAGGTTTCAAGATGCAATAATGTTTCTATGGTGGTTAGACACTCCACCTCCCTCTTTAAAGGGGGGCTGAGAATTAATCAAGCAAACGAAACCAAATTTGTCATGTGGAGGTTTTAGGGTGCAATAAATGATTCTATCGTGGTTAGATACTCCTCCTTCCTCTCTTAGGGTGGGCTGTCATACAGATGAAAAATAAATTTCTGCATAACTCTAAGACTAATCAAGCACAATCAATGAACAGTTCTGCGAATGGGCTCATGAACTTGCGCTTAGTAAGAAAACGAGAATGTTTGAAGATATTGATAACAAAAAACCAATTTTGGGCGGGACGAAGTTTGCCGGGTCAGCTAGTAAATAAATAAATAAATTGCATGAAACGTCGAGATCTACTGTTATCACAAGAAAAAAAAATTGTTAAAACCGACTCCGTGGGTTTTTTTTTGGAATACGAAGCAAAACGTATGGATTAGGGTGAAAAATGTAAATGGTCATCGCGATTTTACATATGAGACTTCCTGCAAAATGTTGGTTTGCCCGATAAAATACCCTATGCAAAATATTAGCTCAATCGGACTTTATTTTAAAGTGTCGCAAACGTTAAAATTTGAGTTTTTTGAAAACCCAATGAAATCGTGGGTTTCTTTTTGATGCAAAAGGCCTTAAAACAATTTTCCTCAAAAATCGAGTTTTTAGACGGAAAAACCACTGAGTGCCAGAAAGTTCATTTTTGATAAAAAAAACCAATTTTTTTTTAAAGTCCCTATTTCATATTATCTCCCTTGGGTAATTTTTCAGTTTTCAAAACGACTGCGCGACACTAGTGAATGAAGTTCGATTAACCTGACATTTTGCGTAAGTAGTTTTTCCTGGAACTCAACATTTTTAAGACAGTTCCGTCTGAAAATTCGAGATGACCATTTTCATTGGGACTCTAGTGTTCATGCATGGTTTTGGAGCTCCAACAAAACCCTCTACGTTTAATCTTTCCGTTATGCAGAACGTATTTTTTCAAACAAAGTACTAGTAGCAGCAAAACACCTCTGAAAATTTTGAGAGAGAGAATGCATAATTTCAAACGTGTGTGATAAACCTCTGTTTTTCGCACTTGAGAAAATAAACAATTGATTCGTGGATCGCTTCAAAAGACGTCGTCTTCAGACCCAATGTCAGTATGCGTCCAGAAATATGGGAAAAGGATAAGGTTAGCAACGGGTAATACTTTCGAGAATGAAGGTAACACCATATTTTTTGCAACCAAATCTCTTTTTTTACAAACAAAAAGCGGATTTTCTTTTCCCAGAGGATCATTACTAAATTTCTGGATTACAGTCAAAGCTCTCTATAACGACAATTTTCATAGCGACATGTCCAAAGGTCCTTTCAAAATCGCATAGAAATTCTTTTCTTTATTGCGACATTTCTCGATAACGACCTTTCCCTATAACATTATCGCCTCTATTTACTGAAACATAACATTCTCTATTGCAACAATTTTCAATTTCGCTCTACTCATATAGTGTGTGTTTGTGTCAATGTCAGTGCCTAAGAACGTAAAGGTTGTGTATTATAGGGTTTAATCAACTTTGAACGCCCAACTGATTTAAATTTTCGGATACTTACAAAAACAGAAATTTAAACCATAAAAGATAGGAAAAGCTTATTGAAACAAATTAATCGAAGAATTATTGTACAAAAATCCCGTCCTAGAATGAAAATGCATTAAATTTGAAATAAAATGAATGCAAATGAATGTATTGTTTGCGCAATTGTTATATGGATAAAGCTTTTGATATCAAATTCAGGCAATAACTTGAAGTATCGTTTGTTGTTTCGAAAACATTCAATGCCCAAAATAGGTTGAAATACACGACAATCTTCAAGGCTATAACATAAATTGGGCATAATTCAATGGTTCGAAAAGGGTACTAGAAATACAACCTTGTCTAATGAATTCAATTTGCCGCACAATGCGAATTCTTTCATCATCAAAAATATGGACTAGAGTCGTGAAAATGGTAAGAATATTGGCTTCATTGATGTTCAATTGGTATATATTGTCTGGTGATGAGATAAATAAAATCAATCATTTATTAAATCAGGGCCTGACGGAACATTCAACATTGAAACTATAAGCCCACCCATCTAGCAGATGCTTTCCAGATTATCTATGCAGGTATATTAACAAAAAAATCAATTAACAATTTGCAATTTTTTCTATCAAGAGAAAAATTTTCATCGGACGTTTTTTTTAGTGTTTTTGTTTCAAGATGGTTAGTAATAAATTACTTTTGTTTCTATTATAATTTGATTGTTCTGCGTGAGCTTGAGCATTTCTCTCTTTATAATGACATCTAAGCTCTCTATAACGACAATCTTTTAAAGCGACAATTTTCTATAACGACGGTCCCTTGCGATGTCGCTATAGAGAGCTTTTCGTATATGAGCGTAGATTCCATAATATAGAATATAATCTTATTTCAACTTCCGGTTTGCTGATGGTATTATTGAATGCTAAAAAAATATGGAAAACCCATACGATATGGGCTTACCAGCGGAAGTCGAATGTCGTATTCCGATGCCATTTTAGAATCGAGGATGTTGACTTCCGGTTCGTTAAAAACGGATATAAAAGGCCGGGAATGGCATGAAATCCCACAATACGATCGTGAATGGTAATGTTGGCATATAACCATGGGTGCACGAAGAGGAATAAGAAAAAGGATAATGTTTGATAGTGAGAGATAGGATTTCAGTGAGAGGGAGATAATGTTTGAGTGGGAAGAATCTAGCCTTAGAGCGACGTATGTGGAGTTATACAAAGAAAGTGCACATAAAAATGTACACGCAAACATCAACGATTAACGATCAACGATCGAAGTCAACGTCAAATTCAAAGTCATCTTCAATACGCAAACATAAACGTCCCTGCACAGGCATGTGAGTTTATCAAAAGTTTCTGATAGCAAAATCAAATGCGTTCCCCCTGTAGTGAACGCCACTCGATGAACCAGGATTGTGCTAGCTATTGATGGCAAGCGCCAGAGTGAAGGTGTTAAACAATCACGATATAAAAATTGGAGGTCGGTTTTGGACCACCCCGACTTTTCCCAAATAAAGACATACCGTGTATTACAGGTAACAGGTAGATTCAAATTATACAGCTTTTTTTCGATGAACATACCATAAACAATTAAAATTGCCTTGTTTCGCAATGTTTCACAAACTAAAAGAAAATAGAACTCATTTTGCACACAGGTCGAATACATTACTTCTCTGACATTGGAGGAATGAAAACGTAAAATGGCGCTAAAACGCTAGAATGAAGAGAATTCATCATACTATCTAATTGTCAGCGTTATGGCACCATTGAAAATTCAGTAGGAAGCACGGTTGCGTTAGGACCACTTTCCCCTATAGGATGGACATTTGGAAGGGGAAGGGGAGATCTCAGAGGAAAGTGAGAAGTATTCAGAGTAATAAAAAAACATAAAAAAATAGTATATCGCTTGCTACAATACGGTGAAAATCTTATTTAATACCACTTATTAATTGTGTGACGTGACAACGCTTCGTGGAGACTGTTTATTCGCACAGAGCGCGTTGTCACGTCACAAAATGCATGCCGTCAAAATGCATGTTCTTGCGAGTTTTTTGAAAAACTGAGTATACAGGAATCTTCGTTCATCTTTCATTGCCAAATCATAGAACAAAGTTTGTTTGTATGTATTGAAACGGAACTGAAAGTACAACATTAATGTTCAAACATCCGCAAAAAGACAGGTGTTGTCACGTCACAAAAGTATTGGGCTGGCAACAAGCGAATTCAACTGCAAAATATTCTCCAACTGAAGATTCTTGTATGAAATTTTCTCAAATTCACTTTAAAATCGTTTACCATTTGGAAATCGTATGATGTATACATGGAAACGAGAAAAAACCTGTTTTAGTGAGTCAAACCGTTGTCACGTCACACTGGAATGGGTCTTGTGTTGTAATCAGTCGGACATCCTCCCGTAGATGAGCAGCATCGAGCCCGAAACCGGTAGACAAAAAAAGGTAAATTCACCATCCTTTTTAACCCTTTGCGGTCGAATTAAAATTGGGCATGGGAGTCGTACTGGTCGGAATTATTTTTCCTTGAAAAAGCAGTGATAAATACAAGATTATGAAAAATAAACATTGTTTTAATTTTTTTGTGAACTATGTATATGTGGTAACTTAACAATGTGACAATGTGTTTTGATGTGGTGTTTTTATATAAAAATTATATTTTATAATTCGTCTTCGTGTGAAATCTTCGAAACCCTCCCCAAGAGTAAATCATATGAAGTTATGAATATATGAATTTTAGTTTTATTATCCGTTGAATATGAGACACTTTTGCCATTGATGTAATAAATGTGTAACTAATACCAGCAATGTGTTTCCGAAAAGATCAGTATTTTTCTCTTTTAACAAACAAAGGTTTTTTTTACATGAGATTACTCAGATTACATAACACACTTATGCAAACAATTATTTTTCTCTTTGAAAACAACTACTTCAACATAAATTGAACCAGTAGTTACTCAAATAATTATTTCTGTGGTCCGAGATTATCAGAACTTTTCGCTTTATAAATACAAATATTTTGTCGCTTGAGACACTTCTGCGATAATTCTAATCACATGAGACTTATGCAAGAAGTTCTGATACTTATGAACAATCTTTTCCATCACAACAAAGTGTTACAATGGCTAAATTCTGCTGTTATGATTTTTGTCCCACATTTCTATGCATTCAACACACTATGCGTTGTCTTGTGTGGGTGACTACTTTATTTAATACTGAGTACTGTTATCTATCATTAATAGGAGCACCGTATTGATTTGTTTTGTATGGCAGACAACCCCCCCCCCCTCTCACCCCTTAGAGAGGGAAGGGGGTCTCGAACTATCATTAGAACCTTCCCCGACCCCAAAAATCCGTACATACCAATTTTCATGTTGATCGGTTCTGTAGTTTTCGAGTCCATAAGAATCAGACAGACAGAATGATAGAAAGATAGAAAGACAGAAAGGCAGAAAGACAGAAAGACAGAAAGACAGAAAGACAGAAAGACAGAAAGACAGAAAGACAGAAAGACAGAAAGACAGAAAGACAGAAAGACAGAAAGACAGAAAGACAGAAAGACAGAAAGACAGAAAGACAGAAAGACAGAAAGACAGAAAGACAGAAAGACAGAAAGACAGAAAGACAGAAAGACAGAAAGACAGAAAGACAGAAAGACAGAAAGACAGAAAGACAGAAAGACAGAAAGACAGAAAGACAGAAAGACAGAAAGACAGAAAGACAGAAAGACAGAAAGACAGAAAGACAGAAAGACAGAAAGACAGAAAGACAGAAAGACAGAAAGACAGAAAGACAGAAAGACAGAAAGACAGAAAGACAGAAAGACAGAAAGACAGAAAGACAGAAAGACAGAAAGACAGAAAGACAGAAAGACAGAAAGACAGAAAGACAGAAAGACAGAAAGACAGAAAGACAGAAAGACAGAAAGACAGAAAGACAGAAAGACAGAAAGACAGAAAGACAGAAAGACAGAAAGACAGAAAGACAGAAAGACAGAAAGACAGAAAGACAGAAAGACAGAAAGACAGAAAGACAGAAAGACAGAAAGACAGAAAGACAGAAAGACAGAAAGACAGAAAGACAGAAAGACAGAAAGACAGAAAGACAGAAAGACAGAAAGACAGAAAGACAGAAAGACAGAAAGACAGAAAGACAGAAAGACAGAAAGACAGAAAGACAGAAAGACAGAAAGATAGAAAGACAGAAAGACAGAAAGACAGAAAGACAGAAAGACAGAAAGACAGAAAGACAGAAAGACAGGAAGACAGAAGACCTTTCCTCGAGCATGGGTTACAATTTTTTGCTTCATACTGAGTACCATTATGTATTGTTCATAGGAGCACCTTTTGGATGCGTGGACAGAGTCACTAAACATTCAAATTCTTTTAGAAAAAGTGTGAACTGATATATTGCTGCATAAAGTACAAGATTAGTATACTATACTGTGGTGACTGAGAGCAGACAAACGACCGCAAAGGGTTAATACAAGACAAAGGATTTTTTCTGCCTGTGAACATTTCTGTGATCTATCAATAAATGATCTAGTTATACGCGTTCGAAATCATTCATAGTTTTGTTACATGTTCAATTTTAACATTTTCATTTTACGCCCTATACCTTCCTGTTGAACGTAATCCTATGTTAGTAAAATCTCCTCGTGGAAAAGAGCCAAGTTCATCCTAAGCTCCTCCTTCTAACCTAATACCTGTGCAAAATTTGATTCAAATCTGAGATACTCGAATTATACCGAATCAATTTACAAGCCAAAAAAGATTAGTAATTCAATCACAATGACTAATGTGGCAAACATGGCGTCATCACAACAATATGAAATATCTGTAGTTATCATCCATCCTGATAGATTAATGCTTTATCCTGCAGACCGGTTCTATACAAAATGTATTTTGTTCGTAATACAGTTCCAATGGCTCCGAAACGTTTTAATCCGGATGACCACGGCAAAACTATCTGTCAGTAAAGGGTGTGTCACATCAAATTGCATCACGGAAAAAACGCTGTAGAAATTTAATTTTTAGGAATTATATCTTCAGCTTTCGCTTATAATCAGATAAGAGTGTATAGATCACGTTGGCCATGCTTCACTGTCAATTTTTCGTAAATTTGGAAAAATGTCGTCGAACGAAAAAGAGCGTCGTGAATTAATCCTGCGCACTCATTTCGAGAATCCGGAGTTGTCACATCGGGACATCGGTAAGATGCTGGGAATCGTCCAATCCACGGTCAGCAGAGTACTAAAACGATACTTCGAGAACCTAACCATCGACCGGAAGGTGAAGAACGGCAAAAATGGATGCTCCGTCAGTGGAAAAGATCACAAGCGCGTAATTAAGCAGTTTAGACGTGATCCGAGAAGTTCGGTCCGGGATGTCGCCAATAAGCTGAATTTGTCAAGTTCATTCGTCCAGCGGACCAAGCAGCGGGAGGGCCTGCGTACATACAAGGTTCAGAAGGTTCCTAACCGCGACGAAAGGCAATACATGGTGGGGAAGACGCGAGCCCGGAAGCTGTACACCGAAATGCTGACGAAGCCGCATTGCCTGGTAATGGACGACGAAACCTACGTCAAAGCGGACTTTCGTCAGCTGCCGGGCCTGTTGTTCTTCTCCGCAGAGGACAAATTCAGCGTTCCGGAGGAGATTCGCAAGCAGAAACTTTCCAAGTTTGCCAAAAAGTACATGGTGTGGCAAGCGATCTGCTCTTGCGGAAAGCGGAGCGCCTCCTTCGTGATGACCGGCACGGTAAACGGGCAGGTTTACCTTAAGGAGTGCCTACAGAAGCGCTTACTACCACTATTGAAGCAGCACGAGGGCCCGACCATCTTCTGGCCGGATCTCGCTTCGTGCCACTATTCAAAGGACGTGTTGGAGTGGTACGAAGCCAACGGTGTCACCTTCGTGCCAAAGGAAATGAACCCGCCCAACGCGCCTGAGCTCCGTCCAATAGAGAAATATTGGGCGATTATGAAGCAGGCCCTCCGGAAGAACCCAAAAGTTGTCAAATCGGAGGCGGACTTGAAGAGAAAATGGATTTCTGTTAAAAAAAAACTACAACCTGACGTTGTACAGAACCTTATGGACGGGGTAAAGAGGAAGGTGCGAGCATACGGGCAAAAAGTTGAAGAAAAAGAAAATGCAAAAAGTTGTTTAACAGTTTTTAATTTACTGTCTAAAATTTTCAAAAGGATCGGTCTACTGGGCGAATTTCTACAGCGTTTTTTCCGTGATGCAATTTGATGTGACACACCCTTTAGATTAATGTAAGCGGATGTATGCAAAAAAAGAGGAGAGAGATTTATTTTCCCAGAGCTGCACTCAAAGCGGATCATATTCTACTCCACTCTTTTGCGCACCGATTGTGTGGGAGTTTGAAATTTTAGCATTCGTGAAAGCTCTACAACAGTTAAACGGGTTTCAGTTTTCCCCGGGTATTCCATTCGCAGCACGAACGTGAATCTCCGTCGATCCATTAAATCTGCGAGCGTCCAACCAACAAACATCGCGCTATCAGTTTCACCGCTGGTCCACATTAAATTATTTAAGATTCATTTATCCGAGAATGCTTTTTCGCTCTCGCCGTAATAACGTGAAAAGTAATCTCTAGCTATTCTCATTTTTTTTTGTGTTTCCACGTGAAATAAGATTATAAACATTGGAGAGATCCCCGTGCGGAGCGTATGGAATGAATGAATGAGAGGAGAAGGAGGAGTGGGAGGAGGCCAAATTACGGCTAAGAAATAAATCCCAGCATCTCGGCGAGATGCTTCGCGGGGGAGAGCTGAGACACTAAATTGAATCAAGAAGTAATTAGGTGTTGGTAGAAGAGCGATGTGCTTCCGGTGCGTTTTGTTTTACGGATGGGGCGATTTTTTCTCCGCCCTTGGGCTTACGGTGTCTAAAGCACCCGAAAACTCGACTCCGTTGCGAATTAATGATGTATACATAATCGCATCAGAGCTCCATTGAAGGCGCCGCCCGCGCTGTAAGTAAGCAGTGATGAATACATATTCGCCTTCGACTCGGAAGGATGAGGAAATGTGATACCGGGGGATGATAATGGCAGAAGGCGCAAATGAGAATCACTGCGGCGTGAATTTACGACTATTATTTAACGCCGAGGCACCGGAGGAGATAACTCTGCGTATTGCCGTTTGTAATTTTTTGAGTCCGACATTAATCCTGCCTTTCTTATTTGCATTGCACCGAAATAATCACACGTCTGCGTGATTATAAATTCGTGCACTCCACAGACCCACATCGTGACCATTATCACCGGGAATCCAACTGAGACATTTCCAAAAGTCCTTCCCCGCCCATTCCTGCCGACCTTCCCGACCAATAACAACGGTGGCGCTGCTCGATGATGAGGAAAATATTTAATATTCATTTATTCCAGCCGAAGGGTATTTTGCAGAAAATTTTCCCTTTTTGTTGCGCACTGCCGAAAGAATGGAATCATCACGAGATACATAGATAATGAAGATTGCAGTTTCATCTGGCCGCTGATGGCAGCCCCGCATTCCGTTGTCTCTCCGGCGCCGGCTGCTGCTGCTCCTGCTGCTGCAGGGCCAACCGAATGCTTTGAGAGAAATTCGTTAAGGAAAAGTTGCAAATTTCCTGTTGATTGAAGTTATTTTTTGTTCGTCTGCACTCCCGATTTGAATGCAGCCCCGAAACTATACACTTCTGGCCCGGAGCATTCGCACTCTATGTGGATAATCCGGAGCAGGGATGGGGAGGGCCGGAGTTTTTGGTTGGGATTTTAAGACAACTCATCTACCGCCATACGATCCTCGGAAGATCCCCCTTCCCCCTTGTTCACCGGGTGGGATCCTCGCGATGCGAACGGATAAGTTGGAATCTCCCGAGTGATGAATGTTTTTCATTCCTGTATACTACTATTCTTCCGCTTTGCAATGATTTCTTCAATTTGCTGCTGCTGATGGAATCTGCAAGTGAAATTATTACAAATTGATGCATTTTCGCACAGGCAGTCGAATATAAGGGTCTTGCGAGAAGTGCCCGCGGCTGGTTTCGTGCGATTCGAGAAACTTTGCGCAATAAAAGTTTCTGCCGAACGTGTCTCTGGCAGAGTTTGGATCTCAGTTTGTTCGAGTTTCATTTTTTTGCACCTCCGATACTATTCTATAATTACAAGGGTGTAATTCTCGAAACAATCTTTGGAAAATTTGATTTGAAATATTCAGAAATGGTGCTCACAAATCGAATGTACCACACGGTAGATCGGTTAGTACTTTCTGGATTTTTACATTCTGTCAGTCTTATACGGGGAATTTGTAATTTAAAATCTTCCCACTGAACATTATTAAATTTTTTATTTTTTAAAGTTGGTATTACAGTCAGTAGCAGAGAAGAGAAGTGGAACTTGAGAGAAAAAAGTGGCAACGATTTGTGGCAAGAAAATGTAAACAGTGAAAAATTTGACAGATGGTTTACGCTCTAAAAATTGAACATATTGTTAAGATGTCTCTAAGAGGGTGGGAGACATCATATATAAGGTGGGAGGTTCGTATATAATGTTAGCATCATCATGATAAACACGGCGAATGGGATTGGCGATCTAACGCAAAACGTAACGATCAGTGAGACATCTGGATTTTGTTTTTGAACTAAGAAAATGATGATAAGGTAACCTGAAACTCAAAAACAAATCACGTATATTTTACTTCCGGTATTTCGAAGGTTATTCTCACATGTAGGAAACATGCATTTTTCAACTTGTTTTTGATTTTGCTCTGGAGTTTTCTTTTTTGATTCAACCATTGTCAACATTTATACAATTTTCACTACTGAAAGAGGTAAGAAAATAACATATTATATTGCGCAGAATTAAATTTCTTACAAACTAATCGCAGTCAAATAATCTTTTATGACTATAACATTGTGATTTATGGAAATAACTATAAGCCTTCCATAAACTCACATTGCAAAATTTAAAACCATCATCACTTTCACCGCAACGCCGCCTAGGTGTAGATTTGTACGTTAGATCGCCAATAGAAATTATGAACTGAAAATTGAATATAAACGCTGAAACGCTGTGGACAAATATTATAATGCATTTTTATCGGCTTATGTATAATGCATTATCAAAATAAACCCATATGTATTGTAATCATAACTTGCTGTGCTATTCATAACAACATTTTTGGTCGTATTCCACCAATGATGACAAATGTGTAATTTACGAATTAAGCTTCGCCATAGAAACTGAACTGAAAAAATTAAAATGTGGTAAGAGCATTAGTTGAAATATTTTAAAGCATTCTCATCGGAATAAATTGGATGATACAATAATTATACGACTAAATAATGTATGTACGCTTAAAAATTAGTGGGTTATATCTATGATATAACCGCAAGGTTCACGTGGAACTACCTTAGCTTAGCAATCATTCGTTTGTATTGATTAAATTCTTGATTGAATGAAACAGTTTCCAAATTCAATTGAGTTCAATATATTTGCTCTGTGAGTGAAAAAAATGAACAAATGCCGTGTAAAGTCAATTCATTTATTGTGATTGATTGTTCTTCGTTACAAGTAAATTTAATGACGGACCTTTTACGTTTGGTATGATGACTAGAACAAAATATATGTACGGAAGAATTATCAAACGTTTGATGAACCAGCCTAAGGCTGAAAATCTTTCCAATAAAGACAAAAAAAAATTATCAAACGATTATTTTATTTTACATTTCCCTCTGAAGTTTACATCCCAAAAGTGTACATACTTCTCGAATCTCGAATTTGCTTGAAACTGGGAAGTTCATTCGCTTCTAGTGGCTGCACGATTTTCCCAGGTTCCTAAGTTTAGAAGATCATGTTAGGACAGACATATTCCACTCTGCACAAAGGCAAGCGAGGACAAAAGTACTCGCAGTTTGCATTTATTTGCAGAGCCGATTTCCCCAGAAACCTCGGTTTTGAAGTCTGTGTTAGGTAAACACATTTCAATTGGAACAAAAATACCCCCGATTTGTATGAATTCGCAATGCCGATTTTCCCACGCTTCATGGATTTGAAGTCTGTGTTAGGGAAACACATTCCAGTCGGAACAAAAATACCCCCGACTTGCATGAATTTGAAATACCGATTTTTCCAGACACCTTGGTTTAGAAATCTCTGTTAGGGAACACATTTCGGTGGGAACAAAAGCTCCCCCTACTTTCGTGTGTTCTTTTTCTTCTTTTTGGCTTTAAGAGGGTTTAAACTTTTCAGTTCACTCGCCTCTAGGCTCTTTCGTGTGCTTACAATGCCGATTTCGCTGCTTGGTTTTAAAGTCTGTGTTAGGGAACATTTTTCGATGAGAACAAAAGTCCCCCTACTTTCATGTATTTGCAATGCCGATTTCCCCAAGGCTGCTTGGTTTTGATGGCTGTGTTAGGGAAACCGTAAATCGGGCCAATCAAAACGATGCAGTTAGGGCGTTTAGATAACGCCTAATATTTTACAGTTATTCAATTGTTTATCTAATGAAAAACAACATTTTGTTAGTTGCGATAGATGCGTAGAAATATTCCCTATCAAGTGATGCAAACATCTCTCCTATCCAGTACGAAATGTTCGAGCTATAAGCATTCGAAATCTTTCATTTTTTCCTGCATGTTCTGTGTTTAGGTTTTCATTTTACCCTCCATATATTCCGGTTAGACGTAGTCCCACGTCAAAAACAACATAAAAATTACATTTCTGAATAAATTTCTTTTTTTTCAGTTTTGAACACACCCCGAAAAAGGCCATTTTTTTAAATACCCTCTGTTGGTATTGTATCTAGAATTTACAAGGTAATGAAACGTTAACGTCAATTAGTTTCTAGTAATCAGCTTTTTAGCTGCCGGGGAAATTAACACCAAACTATATTTTTTAGTATTATATATATTCCATGCCAATTATTGTTCATAATTGTTCTTTATAGTTTTCATTCAAGGGCGCTACATTTATTTATATTTTTTCTCGAAAGCTGAGGATTTTTTAGATAACATATCCAAAAATGTGTTCTTCGTTTTTAAATTATGAATTTTCAAATTTAACCGATGGTTCAAAAAATCATTCTTCTCCTTTTTTCCAAAAATTACGTTCTTCAAAAATTCATAACTTTTGATCTACTGAACCGATTTAGATAATCGACATAGTTAATTCAAGTCAATAATTTCACATTTGCAAAAAATTATGTTTTTTATTTATAGAAAACAGATACAATTATTAATCACGAAAACAAAATTAATTTTTTTCGCAAGTGCAATATTTTTCCAAAAAATTCTAGGCTTTAATTTGATATATCTATTATCTGAATCGCTCTAGCAGTTCAAATGTTATGAATATTTGAGAATAAGAAAAAGGGGAAGAAATTAATATTCCGAACTATCGGTTAACTTTAAAAAATTATAACTCAAAAAAGAAAAAAAAAAAAGAACATATCTAATTTTGATTTAAAAATCCTCAGTTTTCAAGAAAAAATATAGAAAAATATAGCGCCGTTGGTCCTGAAAACATGTAAACTATAAAAACGGATACAATCAAGAATTACAAAAAAAAAATTCAAATTTCTTGCAAGTTTGATATTTTTTCCAAAAAAGACTAGCTCATTAACTTCAATTTGATGTATCGATAATCTGAATCGGCTTAGTGGTTCAAAAGTTATGAGTTTTTGATAAAAGTCATTTTTGGGAAAAAGTGAAAAAAATCGAATCACCCCAGCAAACATTAAATCGTATAACTTTGCACATGATAAGTTACATATAAATTCGTATCAAATCACAATCGCATAAAATGCAAAAACACGCAAAAACACGCAAAAAAGCATAAACATCATTAACTTCCTTGAATAGTGGATGTGATATAATCCACTTTATATATGTATATATATATATTAATAAATATTTTCAAACGAATACATTTGTCAAACAAACTGCAAAACTAAATACTTTTATACTGTGCCTTCATTTTTTGAGTTTAACGTTCAAAGACCCTTCAATAAAAATGGCATTGAAAAACTGAGTAAAACTGACATACAATTATGACGGATGATTGCTTCTTGATTGGCGCGTGCTCCAACTGGAGAACTGCCAATTAAAAGGCACTCCAACTAAAAAAGCGCCAATAAGCAAATGGTACTATAAAACTGTGAAAAATATATAAAAAATATGCGATCGAAGACTCTTTTTGTCGTTTATGAGTTTGTTTTTTTTAAGTTACTACTAGGCATGTTTGCGGATTAATGGAAAGATATGATATGTTGATCCTTGAAATAAGTTTGAAAGTTAACAATTGGAAAAAAAAATATATAAAATTCATGTGAATGGAGACCACTTTTGTGTACAGCACATGCCACTGGGGCCTTTTGCTGATTAAATAAGTAAGATTTCTTCCAAAACGTCATAATTTTACAATCATTGAGTCGATTTTAAAAATTGTAATATCTAATGAAATCTTATTCTTCTATGAACTTCAATCTGTCATTCAAACAAACTCAAAAATTAAATACTACATAAAAACTTTAATTATAAAGTTTAGAGAATTTGCGATTTAGTTTTCCACAATTCGCTCTTTCACACCAAATTTCTATCTTGTCGCAATTTGAAACCTCTCAAAATGAATTGTTAAAATGATAGGTCAAAGAACGAAAAGCAGGAAAAATTAATAAATAATGGGGGGAAAATAATAAAGCAAAGGTATTCATGGATTTTTAATAGACGCCTCATAAAAATATTGAAAAAAAAACATTCCTTTTTTAATTTCTCTTTCAAATTTTGATAAAATTGCACTGAATAGTTAAATAACGGCAATATTAATATTTGAATAAACTTATGTAATTATAAACATGTTTATATAAACCTTCCCATCTTCTCATTCTTCATTAAAGACCTTGCGTCAAGACAGCTAGAAATCCATACACTCTCAAATCAAGTGTGCCTGAAAAAAATATATTCTTTACGTAAACAAGCGATGAAAATGTGGACACTTTTTAGTTAGTGAATTGTATGGAGTTCCACTGCTGTGTCAGTAGTCTAAATGTCAATTTTGAGCGCGATATGTCATTTATTTTGTTTACAGCGCCATCAAGAACAAGTTATTTTTTTGCTCGGCGATTTTTTTTTCCTTTATTGATTTAATTAGGCTCAAGTGGATAAAGAGCCACCATCAAGCAATACATTTTTAAACTATTTGAATATATTATAACTACATAATTATTAACTTAAGTCTAATGAGCTAAAACTACAGTGCAATATGAAAAAAATATAATTTATTCCTTCGTTGCCTCGTCGGTATTATCCTTGTCTTGAACAGTGCCTGTGGTGGGTCGTAACAACTACATCGCCAGTTGATGTAGCAACGGTATCCTTTGGTAGTGAGTGCCTCCTTGTTATGTTAATAACTCCTGTAATGATCTTATCTCAACGGGTACTAAGTTCTGCTTGTGTAATAGGAAAGGAAGGGAGAATGGACAGTGGGAGTAGGAGATGTGACCTAAATAATAACATTAGCGCTTCTTAGGAAGACATATATGGGGAACATAAAATTAGGGTCGCGAGTAGCTAAGATATCGCGAACTGGCATGCGTGAGTGTACTCCTTGAGCCTCTAAATCGGCAACCAGTTTAATTCTTTCATTGCAAAATTCATTACATGACCAAACAACGTGCTCGATGTCATGATATCCTTAACCACAATTGCATAAATTGTTAGTAGCAAGACCTATGCGGAAGAGATGCGCATTTAGCGCGGAATGATTGGACATCAATCTGGACATAAAGGGTGTGTCAAATCAAATTGCATCACGGAAAAAACGCTGTAGAAATTTAATTTTTAGGAATTATATCTTCAGCTTTCGCTTATAATCAGATAAGAGTGTATAGATCACGTTGGCCATGCTTCACTGTCAATTTTTCGTAAATTTGGAAAAATGTCGTCGAACGAAAAAGAGCGTCGTGAATTAATCCTGCGCACTCATTTCGAGAATCCGGAGTTGTCACATCGGGACATCGGTAAGATGCTGACTTTCGTCAGCTGCCGGGCCTGTTGTTCTTCTCCGCAGAGGACAAATTCAGCGTTCCGGAGGAGATTTGCAAGCAGAAACTATCCAAGTTTGCCAAAAAGTACATGGTGTGGCAAGCGATTTGCTGTTGCGGAAAGCGGAGCGCCCCCTTCGTGATGACCGGCACGGTAAACGGGCAGGTTTACCTTAAGGAGTGCCTACAGAAGCGTTTACTACCACTATTGAAGCAGCACGAGGGCCCGACCATCTTCTGGCCGGATCTCGCTTCGTGCCACTATTCAAAGGACGTGTTGGAGTGGTACGAAGCCAACGGGGTCACCTTCGTGCCAAAGGAAATGAACCCGCCCAACGCGCCGGAGCTTCGCCCAATAGAGAAATATTGGGCGATTATGAAGCAGGCCCTCCGGAAGAATCCAAAAGTTGTCAAATCGGAGGCGGACTTCAAGAGAAAATGGATTTCTGTTCAAAAAAAACTACAACCTGACGTTGTACAGAACCTTATGGACGGGGTAAAGAGGAAGGTGCGAGCATACGGGCTTGGGCTCGAAGTATGAATAAAAAGAAAATGCCAAAAGTTGTTTAATAGTTTTTATTTTACTGTCTAAAATTTTCAAAAGGATCGGTCTACTGGGCGAATTTCTACAGCGTTTTTTCCGTGATGCAATTTGATGTGACACACCCTTTAGTTCTAATAAAATTTCTGTCAAGATCTAACCCTTTAAACCAGGCCTTCGTTGAAACTTTGGGGATAATAGAGTATAGCCATCTCCCAAGCTCATCTCTGTTCCATTGGTTTTGCCAACTGGTGAGTGACTGCTGTCGGGAAATGGAGAAAAATTCCCGATACGCTATTTGTCTTTCAAAAACTGTGCCCTGCATACTACCCATCTTTGCGAGTGTATCCGCTTTCTTATTACCAGGAATAGAGCAATGGGAAGGAATCCAAATGAAAGTGATTCGAACACTTTTATCAACAAGAAAATTCAATGCATTCCTAATTTCGATAAGAAAATATGATGCTTTCGTCTGTTGTTTCAAGGATTGAATGGCTTGTATACTGCTAAGACTATCCGAGAAAATAAAATAGTGATCAGGTGGTAAGGACTCAATGGTCTTAATTGCATGATATATTGCAGCCAGTTCGGCAACATACACTGAACAAGGGTCTTCAAGTTTATGAAAGCTAGTGTAATGTTCATTAAAGATACCAAAACCAGTGGATCCGTTGATTCTTGAACCATCAGTGAAAAACATTCTTGAAGAATTGATATGGTTATATTTTGAAGCGAAAATATTAGGGATTAACGATGATCGAAGATGATCTGAAATGTCTCGAGTTGCGTCCTTCATAGAAAGATCGAAATCAACGAAAGATCTGCAAAAGTTCGGAAAGCTAACATTATTGACTGCTGAAGGTTTTATTTCTTGAGAAATGTCATGAGAGTATAGATCCATGGATCTCGACCGTTGGTTCAACTCGAGAAGCTTCTTACAATTCTCAATTACTAATGGGTTCATGATTTCGCTTCGGATTAAGAAGCGATAGGACTGTTCCCAAAACCGAACCTGCAATGGTAAAACACCTGCCAAGACTTCAAGGCTCATGTTGTGTGTTGGGCGATTTTTGATATGGGTAATTCTATTGGTCAAACATCTTTTTGACGTAGGACTACGTCTTTCATTTCTATACCGGGCTGTAAAATCAAAGTTTCGAAAACGAAAGCGTTACGCCGGAGACCGTTACGTTACGTTTTGATCCAAAAACCTGTTTCAATAGTCTTAAAATTGCTTTCAAAACAGGCTAGACAGGACGAGCTGGACGGCGAGGGATCGAGTGATTCATTGCTTGACCTGCCCTGAAACACATTCAGTATGTTTCGAACTGCGAGGGAGCGCAGAAAAGCCGATCTATCAGGGAGAGAAGAGAAGGCGACCAAGAGAGTATCAGCATCGAAAAACGGTTCCGCTTGAGGCATCGGAGTAGCCGCCACAAACACACATACACACATACACATTTAACATAGATCTTGTTATGACTTTATTTATACCAATTGTTTCTTTTCAGATCCGCACATGGGCTGACCAATCAAACCGTCCAGCAATCACTCATTTCAGGTCCACATAACCAAACCGGTTCTATTCAGGACACCTTCACAACTTTGAATTTTTCTTCTGAATTTGAAGTTTTCTAAATATATATGATAATTTCATACATATAATCATCCGCTCACAGATTCACAAGAAGAACTTTCACCAATCTCGCAATTTATGCATTCATCCGTTCATCCGCATTGAGAATTGATTGAAATGATCACTAAATCAACGATAGTCCTACGTCATCCTTGCGGTTATACCACAGATATAACCCACTTCCTGTTTTCTTCTTCTTAACACTTTAAGGACCGGGATGAAATATGTAAGACATACGTCTGGGACCACACGTTTTGACTTGTGTGAAGTTACTTGCTTTGCTTGTAAGTTTTTAAGAGGCTTTAAACTTTGAAGTTCATCCGCCTCTATGTGTGAAATTAGCGGATGAAAGTTCAGCGGATAAAAGTTTTTGTTGCGTGCAAGTTTCTGTTCAACGTTTGGCTGGATTTAATGAATAATAAATTATTTCAGTTGAAACAAATTGATTGTTTATCAAGTAACAACATTCAAAATTATCTTCATTAGATAGAGAATTGAATCATTCATCTTTTCGCATAATCCATTTTCTTCTTGATCGTGACAGTAAAAAGTTATAGACTTAATCGTGAGCATGGGTTAATATAGTAAAATATACAGAATTTTTAAAATCAAAAAAAGTTGTTCGAATAGAGTTATCGAAGTTATTCGATAGAGAAATATTTCACCTATCTTCCAGCTACAATTTGATTAATCGGAAAAGGGTCTGAGAAAAGTTATAGGCCAAGTTGTATGGGAGGGAGTTAACCGCGAGTAATCGGTTTTCTGCCTTACTAACCATAGAATTAGGAAATTGTTCATATATAGTTATAAAACTATAGTTAAGGATTCGGCTCCTTAAAACTTATGTAACTGAGCCTGTAAGAATAAACGAATTATTAAAAAATAAGTTGTGTGGGAGAAATTAATTACTTTAAAGAAAATTTAAAAAAGTTATTTGAAAGGACCGAAAACACATTCTTGAGATAGTACTCATTCGATAAAGAATATTTTTATTTATCTTTAGCCAAATTTTCATTGGTCCGAATAGGGTATGAGAAAAGTTATTGGCCAAAACGTTCACGAGTTGTAAGGGGGAAAGGGTCTGGCTGGGTAAGGAAGTAAAAGTAGAAAGGAAGTAAAAATTTCTATTGTATAGAAATTTTGACTATTTTTCGAATCCCTATCCATAGGATCTATGGTGAAAAACGTACCTTTCAATTTTTAGCACGCCATTCTCAATAGCTTTGGGATAAAAAATTGAAAAAAATACTTATAGTGCATCATATTATGGTAAATATAATCAAAAAATAAATTCCTAAAATTGAAGTACTAAAAAAATCTTGAAATATTGAATTTTTTTAGTATTTTGAGATTCAGTACTGCTTTAATTCGTATTTAAATGTGTTCCTACGCCTTTTATAGATTTGTATGATTTTTTCAGATAATAATAAGATATGGTTCACTATAAGAGCTATAGTGAAAAAATGAGTTTTTCTTTTTTTGCCCATTCCAAATAGGCTTGGAAATGAAAATTTGAGAAAATACTCAAAGCACATCTACTATGGTGTACTGCAACAATTTATAACAACATTCTATCACCCGTTTGAAAAAATCCTGGGTGTATAGAATTCATTAGAGTATTCAAAACTGTTTTTCGATGATTATTTATTGAACTAGTTATTATCAAATACTAATTCGAAATTTTTCATACAGTAATATCTCAGTACTGAATGGTCCACAACAACGTTATAGAAGTCAAATGAAAGATAGTTGATAACGTTAATTGGATTTGCTATCTATGAAAAAACAGAAAGAAATCGATTTCTCATTTCTTCCCGATATTTTTATCCACTACATCTAAAGGGTGTGTCACATAAAATTGCATCACGGAAAAAACGCTGTAGAAATTTGCCCAGTAGACCGATCCTTTTAAAAATTTTAGACAGTAAAATAAAAACTATTAAACAACTTTTGGCATTTTCTTTTTATTCATACTTCGAGCCCAAGCCCGTATGCTCGCACCTTCCTCTTTACCCCGTCCATAAGGTTCTGTACAACGTCAGGTTGTAGTTTTTTTTTTTGAACAGAAATCCATTTTCTCTTGAAGTCCGCCTCCGATTTGACAACTTTTGGGTTCTTCCGGAGGACTTGCTTCATAATCGCCCAATATTTCTCTATTGGGCGAAGCTGGCGCGTTGGGCGGGTTCATTTCCTTTGGCACGAAGGTGACCCCGTTTGCTTCGTACCACTCCAACACGTCCTTTGAATAGTGGCACGAAGCGAGATCCGGCCAGAAGATGGTCGGGCCCTCGTGCTGCTTCAATAGTGGTAGTAAGCGCTTCTGTAGGCGCTCCTTAAGGTAAACCTGCCCGTTTACCGTGCCGGTCATCACGAAGGGGGCGCTCCGCTTTCCGCAAGAGCAGATCGCTTGCCACACCATGTACTTTTTGGCAAACTTGGATAGTTTCTGCTTGCGAATCTCCTCCGGAACGCTGAATTTGTCCTCTGCGGAGAAGAACAACAGGCCCGGCAGCTGACGAAAGTCCGCTTTGACGTAGGTTTCGTCGACCATTACCAGGCAATGCGGCTTCGTCAGCATTTCGGTGTACAGCTTCCGGGCTCGCGTCTTCCCCACCATGTTTTGCCTTTCGTCGCGGTTAGGAGCCTTCTGAACCTTGTATGTACGCAGGCACTCCCGCTGCTTGGTCCGCTGGACGAATGAACTTGACAAATTCAGCTTATTGGCGACATCCCGGACCGAACTTCTCGGATCACGTCTAAACTGCTTAACTACGCGCTTGTGATCTTTTTCACTGACGGAGCATCAATTTTTGCCGTTCTTCACCTTCCGGTCGATGGTTTGGTTCTCGAAGTATCGTTTTAGTACTCTGCTGACAGTGGATTGGACGATTCCCAGCATCTTACCGATGTCCCGATGTGATAACTCCGGATTCTCGAAATGAATGCACAGGATTAATTCACGACGCTCTTTTTCGTTCGACGACATTTTTCCAAATTTACGAAAAATTGACAGTGAAGCATGGCCAACGTGATCTATAAACTCTTATCTGATTATAAGCGAAAGCTGAAGATATAATTCCTAAAAATTAAATTTCTACAGCGTTTTTTCCGTGATGCAATTTGATGTGACACACCCTTTACACAAATCGAAATACAAATTTCTCTGTGAAATATTCCGTGTAAATCCATGTAAATTATGCTTTAAAGAGTTTTCTTTTCTCCGTCACGATCAATAAAAAAAAATTATTATGTGGAAAGATGAATGATTCAATTCGCTATCTAATGAGCATGGTTTTGAAGGTTGTTACTTGATAAACAATAAATTTATTTCAATTAAAATAATTCATTATTAATTAAATCTAGCAAGACGTTGGACAGAAACTTGCACGCAACAAAAACTTTTATCCGCTAATTTTACAAGTCCGTAAAGAAGGAACGCGAAAACTTTTGTCGAATCGTTAAATGTTTCTTTTTTTTTAAATCGTTTATTTTTACAGGCTCAGTTACATAAGTTTAAAGGAGCCAAACTCCTATCTGTATTGTTACAAGTATATATAACATTTTTCATTAATTCTAGTGTTAATGGAGTAGAGAACCGATTACTCGCGGTTTGCTCGAGTTTAGAAGGGTGACATTTTTTCAGGAAAAGGAAGGGATATAAGGATATGTTGACAATGTTCACACTCACATTCATCATACTCAATTCTTAAGCCTATCTTATATCTAATATGTATTTACATTTCACCTTATTCTATTGTTAGTAAGAAGGGATTTGATTTCTCGCGAAGGAAAAGGAAAAGGAGAATATAAGGATATAAGGACAATCACACACGAAGATCGATAACTTTTAAGAAGACATATATTTGGGACATGTAATCAAGGTCTAACCGAGCCAACACATCTCTCACCGGCACATTGGGCTGTCTTCCTCTGGCCCGAAGAGAGTTTTCTAAATTCGATCTGGCAACAAGATACACCTCACACGACCAAACAACGTGTTCGATGTCGTGGTAACCTTGGCTACAAGCACAGATATTGCATTGGCAAGATCAAAACGAAAGAGTAGCACGTCTAACGAACAGTGATTGGACATGAGTCGAGAGAAGGTACGAATAAAGTCCCGACTCAAGTCCAGACTTTTGAACCATGGTTTGAGGCTAACCTTAGGGATAATCGAGTGAAACCACCGACCCAATTCATCTTCGTTCCACTTACGTTGCCAGTTAACGATGGTATTTTTACGGACTAAAGAATAAAATTCATTGAAGGCGATTTGACGCTGATAAATATCGCCTTCAATTGCACCTACCTTTGCCAATGAGTCAGCCCTCTCATTACCCGGAATTGAGCAATGTGAAGGGACCCAGACAAAGGTAATGACATAACAGCGTCTGGTTAAAGCACTCAAAATTTCTCGTATTCTCTCAAGGAAGTACGGCGAGAGCTTTTCCGGCCTCACTGAACGGATAGCTTCGACAGAACTAAGACTATCCGTTACAATGTAATAGTGTTCAACAGGTCGTGAGGCGACGCTGTCCAGCGCCCAGTGTATTGCTGCCAATTCAGCAATATACACTGAGCAAGGATTCTGAAGACTGTGGGAGGTGCTAAAAAATTCGTTGAACACTCCAAATCCTGTGGACTCATTCATAGAGGACCCATCAGTAAAGTACATATTATCACAATTGATACGCCCATACTTTGCATTGAAGATCGTAGGAACGATCCCCGATCGATGATAATCTGGAATTCCATGGATTTTCTCCTTTATGAACAGATCAAAATGTACAGAGGAATTGATGTAGTCAGGGAAACAAACACGGTTGGGAATATACGAAGAAGGATCAACCTGCATGGAGATGAATTCATGATATGAAGTCATGAATCCAGAATGAAAATTTAGCCCGATCAGCTGCTCAAAATTTCCGATCACCAATGGGTTCATAACCTTACACCGGATGAGGAACCGAAGAGATAATAAATTGAAGCGATCTTTTAGTGGGAGTACGCCTGCCAAAACCTCGAGACTCATGGTATGCGTTGAGGGCATACATCCCAACGCAATACGGAGACAAAGATACTGAATTCGCTCGAGTTTAATGAGATGTGTTTTGGCAGCTGATTGAAAACAGAAACTGCCATACTCCATCACTGAGAGAATAGTTGTTCGATACAACATAATAAGATCTTCGGGATGGGCTCCCCACCAGGTGCCGGTAATTGTACGGAGAAAGTTTATTCTTTGTTGGCATTTTGTACTCAGATACCTAATATGGGCCCCCCAAGTACATTTGAAGTCGAACCATACCCCAAGATACTTGAATGACATAGCATGAGTGTTCGGTTTACCCAAAAGTTGAAGCTTTGGTTTTGCTGGTATATGCTTCCTAGAAAAAACCACCATCTCTGTTTTCTCCGTGGAGAATTCGATCCCTAGCCCAATGGCCCAGGTTGAAAAATTGTTCAAAGTATGTTGTAAGGGTTCTTGCAGGTCGGATTCGTTTGATCCTACGACAGACACTACTCCATCATCTGCAAGTTGTCTTAAGCTGCAATTTTGTGTAAGGCAATTGTCAATGTCGCTTCCATAGAAGTTGTACAAAAGGGGGCTTAAACAGGAGCCCTGAGGGAGGCCCATGTAAGAGACACGACTCACTGCCGAATTTCCGTGAGAAAAATTCAAATGTTTCTCACAAAGCAAGTTATATAACATATTATTCAATAGAGGCGGTAGACCCCGAGAGTGTAATTTATCTGACAAAACCTCTATTGAAACAGAATCAAAGGCCCCCTTTATGTCCAAGAATATTGAAGCCATTTGTTTTTTTTCGGCGTAAGCCATTTGAATTTCTGAAGAAAGCAACGCAAGACAATCATTCGTCCCCTTGCCCCTGCGGAACCCATATTGTGTATCTGAGAGTAGGCCATTCGTTTCAACCCATCGATCAAGGCGAAACAAGATCATTTTCTCCAACAATTTCCGTATACAAGACAGCATTGCTATTGGGCGGTACGAATTGAAGTCGGACGCGGGTTTTCCGGGTTTTTGAATAGCTATAATTCGCACTTGTCTCCAATCATGTGGAACAATATTATTCTCTAGAAACCGATTGAATAAATTTAACAAGCGATGTTTCGCCACATCAGGGAGGTGTTTCAACAAGTTGAACTTAATTCTATCCGTTCCTGGAGCCGAATTGTTACAAGAAAGGAGAGCAAGAGAGAATTCTACCATCGAAAATTCGGAATCAAGATCACACCTATCTTGTGGTATATCTCGAACAATTTTTTGCATAGGAACGGAATCGGGACAAACCTTCCGTGCAAATTTAAAAATCCATCGATGTGAATATTCTTCGCTTTCATTCGATGAAGAGCGATTTCTCATGTTTCGAGCCACTTTCCATAATTTTTTCATTGACGTTTCTCGTGACAAACCTCCCACGAAATTTCGCCAATAAGCACGTTTTTTCCCTTTGATCAAGTTTTTAAATTGATTTTCAAGGTCCAAATACGTTTGAAAATTCTCAATGGTTCCACGTTTTCGAAAAGCTTTAAATGCGTTCGATTTATCCTGATAAAGCTTGGAACATTGGCTATCCCACCATGGATTGGGAAGCCTTCGACGAATAGTGGAGCCTGGGATGGGTTTCGTTTGAGCGCGAACCGCGCTGTCATAGATCAAACGAGAAATGAAGTTATACTCCTCCAATGGAGGCAAACCATCTCTGGAATTGATGGCTAGAGCAATCGCGTCCGCATATTTTTTCCAGTCAATGTGTCTTGTGAGGTCATATGCCATGTTTATAGATTCAGAAGAATTCGACCCAATGGTGATGGAAATTTTGATTGGCAAGTGATCACTACCGTTGGGGTCCTGGATTACATTCCACTTGCAATCTAACGATAGTGAATTCGAGCAAAGCGAGAGGTCAAGAGCACTTGGGTTAGCAGGAGGTTTAGGTACACGTGTTGTTTCCCCAGTATTCAAAACGGTCATATTGAAGCTGTTACAAAGGTCATATATCAACGATGAACGATTGTCGTCGTACAGTTGGTTGTGTTTACCAGAGATGTCAACCAAATTTATGACAGAGCTGGAAAAAATTGGAAAAAACCGGAAAAAGCTGTTAAAAATAATAAAATTTCGAAAAAAAGCT
This sequence comes from Toxorhynchites rutilus septentrionalis, assembly GCF_029784135.1. Classification (NCBI taxonomy): domain Eukaryota; kingdom Metazoa; phylum Arthropoda; class Insecta; order Diptera; family Culicidae; genus Toxorhynchites; species Toxorhynchites rutilus. The sequence goes on along the minus strand of NC_073746.1, from coordinate 317,140,190 downwards.
GGAAGAATTTATTTTTTCTCAATCTTATTTATATTAGCAATAAAAATTAGCATACATAGTGATAGTGTCAGTATGTAGCATTGGTACTAACGTATTAACGCCACTAGAGCGTAATTTTCATTATGAATTTATTTTTTCGTAATAAAATTTTTATTGTTTAGTTTTGTTTTGTTCAAATTGTATCCTGAAAACAATCGTTCATCGATTGCTGAGGAATGCGGTAGAATCAGAAATGTTGGAATTTTTTTTTCCTATTTGGGAAGAGTAAAATTATTGTCATTCCTTTTTACTGACTACATTTTACCCAGAAAGAAAGAAGCATCCTTGCGTTCGTTTACAGCAGGGATTCTCAAACTATTTTTAGCGAGAGAGCTCTTTTCCAGAATGAAGTAATACCACAGTCCCCTATAGCCAAACGTCCTTAAAAATTCTATCTCTAGTTTTTTTCTCATTCCTACAAAATACTTATCAATTTAAAAAAATACGGTAGGTTAAGTGAAAGTAAACTTAACATAATATTCTCATCAAAATTCAACAAAATAAAGAGGCATAACATTCAGTAAATAACAAGTGTCGTTTGTAATTATTGTTAGAAATTGCTGAAGCAAAATTGCTGAAAGTTACCGACGGTTAAAAACAAATATTTTTTTCTTTTTTTATGTAGAACTACGTCTTTCATTCAAGGTGCCATTAAGGAGTAAGCTGTGGACGCGACCAAATTACTTACTCGCTGATGCCTCTGGCATTGCAATCATTACATCAAACTGCGTCCATTAACGTTCTGAACTACACAATTGTGTGGGGGATTATCAAACTAGGTTATCATCGGCTCACCAAGAAAATAATTGTTCAGGAATTTTGGGCGTCATTTGGATTTCAATGACAGTAGCAAAACTATCTCCACCAATGATGACAGCTGAACTAATCGAGACCGGAAATATTAATAGGTTTATGTGGAGAAGAGCGCAAAGCGGAGGTAAGTGTGTTTGTAAAATAATAGCCGAAGTTATTAACAAGCGACTTCAACAAAATAACAGCGTAGTTCTACGTCAACAAAGAGGTAGTGTCTTGGACACAACTTCTTATAACTTTTTTTTGACGTAGGATTACGTCTTTCGGGAACATATTGGGGTACAAATTGAAAATCGAAAATCGAGCACATCGTGACAATTGTCCAATTTCAAACGCTTATTGCTCAGTCATTTCATTATGGATTGTTGAAATTTTTGCGTCAATCGATTTCGGTACTCCATAACAATTTTTTATATTAAATAAAATAATATTTGTCATGAAACTAACTACTGAAAAATTGAAAAATCTCAACCCCTATTCTAACGGAAACATTCACTTCTAATTGGTCAAAATTGACGACACATGCGGCCCCCCTAACAGAGACATAGGGGACCCCCTAACAGAGACATCAAAACCAAGCTGCCTGGTGGAAATCGGCATTGCAAATAGATGAAAGTAGGGGGAACCGTGGCCGAGTGGTTAGCGTCCCACACTATCATGCCGGGTGTTCGGGTTCGATTCCCGTTCTGGTTGGGGGATTTTTCGTCAAAGAAAATTCTTCCGGCTTGCACTGTGGTCACGCGTATTCTAGAGCTTGCCACTCCAGAGTACATTTAAGGCGTGTTATTCGGCATAGAAATCTCAACCAAGTATTAATGAACGACGCTAGTTAATGAATACGTTGAGACGGCAAAAGTTCTACAGGGAACGTTAACGCCATTCAAGAAGAAGAAGGGGGAGCTTTTGTTCCTACCGAAATGTGTTCCCTAACAGAGATATCATAACCAAGCTGCCTGGGGGAAATCGACATTGCAAAGATGAAAAGATGAAAGTAGGGGGAGCTTTTGTTCCTACCGAAATATGTTCCCTAACAGAGACATCAAAACCAAGCTGCCTGGGAGAATTTTCACCCAAGAAAAGTTCATGCGGCGAGAAAAAATTGGAACAATGAAGAAATATTCGAGAAAGTGATTTCCCATATGCTCTACATAAAGTATTACACAACACAACAACACAGTCCAATTAGAATTCGTATTGGGTTGAATAAACACAAGTTTTTTTTCTTTATTTCATCGATACATAACACAGAAGGCATCTCGCCTAGGGTCACAGAGGGCGGTTTTCATCATATCTCATTCCATTTCGGCATCTATCTATTCTATCTGATACGCACTACCCAACGACTGTTTACCATATTTTTGTCATCATCACTCGGTCAACACTGGTGGAGTGAACAAACAATACCCAACTACCAAACAAAATTGCCCTTCTCAGCCACCAAATCATTATCAAAGAGTTTAACGATGTAATTCTTCGAACATATCCAAAATCAACAGATAGCCTAACGGAATCCTACGTCAACTATGCGGTCGTGTCTCGGACACAACCCTCCTGTGATTTTTTTTTAATATAGCAAGGTAAAACTTGGAACTTTTAGCTTCTCAACGTAGGTATTACTTGCGTCAATTTCATTAGTAGTACAGGTAGGACTCGATTATCCGGAGTATTGATTTTTTTTTTTCATTACGGATAATCGAGTCATACAAAAAAACGAATTTTCTCTCGGTGAACGTAATATAATTATGATTTCACTTATTTATTAAACGGTTTTATCTAGGTTGACCCGTTTGTATGTTTGTGACTTTGTAGCTATGTAATTTTGTCTGTAGCGCTGTACCACCTTTGTAGAAATTTGACCTCCTTCCTGTTGACCGATTGATCTGAAATTTGGAACACATCTTTATCTCTGGTGTCATTATAAAACTGCGTATTCCATGATCTTGAAAATCCAAAATGGCGGCCGCTACAAAATGGCGGATTATGTAGACATTTTCTCAAAATCCCATCATCATGGGTTTCCCCGAACCCCCATCAATATGGGTATCGAATGAAAGGGCTCGACCAGTAGGATACAATTATTAATGGAAAATGTAAATCAAAGATGGCGACCGTTACAAAATGGCGGATTACATATTTTCTCAGAACCACTTCAATGTGGGTATCAAATCAAAGGGCTTGACTAGTAGAACACAGAAATTTATGAAAAATGTAAATCCTAGATGGCGGCCGCTACAAAATGGCGGATTACACATTTTCTCAGCACCCTATCAATATGTATATCGAATGAAAGAGATTGACTAGTAGAATACAGTTATTTATGAAGAATGCAAATCCAAAATGGCCGCCGCCACAAAATGGTGCCATATATATTTTTTGTTCAAAACCTCATCAATATGGGTATCAAAAGAAAGTTTTCGACTAGTAGAATATAGCAGATCATGAAAAATCAAATTCCAAGATGTCCGCAGTCCCCAAACAACTAACTACTTTTTAAATGATTTCATTCAGCTTGACCTATTTGTATGTATGTTTGGATGCTTGTAGGGTTGTCCCACATTAACAGAAAATTGGCCCCGTTCTTGTTGACTGATTGATCTGAAATTTGGTAGACACCATTAATTCTACTGTCATTATAAAACTGCGTATTCCATGATCTTGAAAATTCAATTTGGCCGTCGCAAAAAATGTCTGAATGACTTGACTTGGAGAACACGAAACATAATAAACAACATAAATTCAAAAAGGTCGCCGCCACTAAATGGTCGACTATGTATTTTTTGCAAACTCCCCAATATCGGTATCGAATGAAATGATTTGACTAACAGAATACAGTACATTGCCCTAGATTAATTTTGGGTGTTCACATAGGCACCGAGCTCGAAATGTGCCTCATCGCTGACGCAGATTTGATGTGAAAATTCAGCATTTTGCTGCTGTTGTTTGTTCACCCAATCGACGTATGCCCGACGCATTCCATGGTCACCACGCTCTCATTTTTGTACCAGTTGGACTTTATATGGATGTAGGTGCAAGTCCAAATGTAAAATTCGCCACAATGATGTGTTTGACAAGCCCAATTGCTGAGCACGCCGTGGAATCGAAACATTCGGGTCATCCTCCACACTGGCAGCAACAGCAGCAATATTTTCGGCCGAACGCACATTACGATGATGCACAGGTTTCACAATATCCGCTACGGATCCAGTTTGTTCGAATTTACGCACTACATTAGCGATTGTGTGCTCTGTAGGCCGTCCATGACGACCAGAATCCGTCCGTAATGCTCGAAAAACATTTGCCGGTTTTTCATCATTTTTATAGTATAATTTAACAAAATTAACACGTTGTACAATGCTAAAACGATCCATATTGTAAAATGGCAGACATTCAACTAACGATATGACGCTTTGGTTGACAGCTATGTCAAACGGTTGTCAGCGCAGGGCTGTATACTTTCGGAAGCCCGAAATGGAAAACCCTCTACAATTTTACACTTACACTTGTGCCAAATTTTTTCACAATACACGATCGGTCATTGATATGAAATTTCTGGAAGCAACCAACATTGAAGTTCCAAATTTAAATTTAATTTGCTAGAATGTATCGTGTCACTCACCTTATTTGCAGTATAAAAATGTCCCCGACTTGCATATTTTTGCAATGCTGATTTCCCCCAGGAAGCTTGGTTTTGATGTCTTTGTTAGGGAACCGCCGCATGTGTCGTTAATTTCGACCAATCAGAAGTGGATATTTACGTTAGGATAGAGGTTGAGATTTTTCAATTGTTCGATAGTTACAATTGACATATATTATTTTATTCAATGTAAAAAAAATGTTATGGAGTGCCGAAATCGATTGACGCAAAAATTTCATCAATCCATCGTGAAATGACTGAGCAATAAGCGTTTGAAATTGGACAATTTTCACGATGTGCTCGATTTTCGATTTTCAATTTGTACCCCAACATGTTCCCGAAAGACGTAATCCTACGTCAAAAAAGCGGATCGGGACGACCGTGCTGTGTAAAAATGGAAGTTAAAATATTTGTGGATTGGGACGACCGTTTGAAAAAAATGAAAATGACAAGAGTGCGTATTGGGACGATCGCGCAAAACAAGTACGGGCTCGGGACGACCGCATGGATAACAGAACTAATTCCTGGAGAACAGAAACTATATCAGCATTAGCCTACAAGGAATTTCCCACTTTACTAGATTCCCGATAACGATCTGATCCTGCGATCGCGTTCGTGCCCAGACAGCTTAGCAATCCCAAGCCTAATTCTAGCCGACACTTCAGGCCCAGTAACTCTCCCAAGGCTTGTCAAGAGAATTTTAACCCGGGAAGACCCTTAACCGATCAGGAAATGAATCTAATGCCTATGTCAGTACCAGCCTTGAATTTACAAAAGAAATACCGCTTCACTGGATACTCGACAACGGTCTGCTAATCGTTTTCGAGACCAGACAGCTGAGCAAACCTCGTAAACCTTATTCCAGCCAATACTTCAGGCCCTCCATTCACTTTTGCCAAAACTCAGTTTCAAATTTTCCTATGCCGGTTCACGCGCGCGGTGCTCATATTATTAGTCATATAATAAGGAAAATTGTAAATTTGAGTAGCCTTCACCTTACGACACTTCGTAGCACAGATGACTAAATTTGCAATGCAAGCTGACAGTATTGAGTACTTGAGAAGTTTGGATTCCGTTACAGCCTAAACAATTCCCATTCCGATGATTTTAACACTGCGTGTTTAGGATAATATGGTCATAATTAAAATTGTAATCTAATATATTGAGCCTAATGTTCAATATAATACAACTTTTAAACATTTGAATGACGCGACGAACGCACATTCAGCCGAAGAGCCACTGAATACATTTCCTGGTTTCCTTTCCTTTTCAAAGCAACAAACTGATCGTGAAATTATATTTGCGCTTCCATTTCCACTGTCAACATAAAGACGTAATCGACTTAATCAAATACACATTTTGTTGAATTCGCATCCCACGAATTGTAAACCATTAACACAAAATCAATGCTACATGCCATTCCGATTTGAATGGTCCACCGCACAGCTCCACCCCCGCACCCACCCCATCAGAACCCCAAGAGCACACCGCTCCCACCCGTCATCTTCATCGGTTTCGATGGTGTAAGTAAGGATTCGAAGATTTATTCAAAACGAGCCACATTGAGTCAATGAAAAAAAGCTCAAACAACGGCAACTTCAAGGAAAAGTACTTATCAAGACATTCCCGCTCCGATTTTCTCATCCCAACGGGAAGTTGCCGCGCAAGAGAGAAGAAAGCCAAACGCGGCTTTTTTTCCCTTGATTATTGAAATAAGAGCCCACCCTTCGTCATTTTTGTTGATGCCTTTACTCGGCATCCCCATCCGTGTGGGGGAGCGACCTGCATGCTTGCCGGAAAACGACGGGGAGGCTGAAACGCAAAATGAAATGACGCCAACGCCAAAAGTCAATCAACGGAAAACGATTATTAATGCTATCGATGTTCGCGATCTGCCTTAACATTACATTTCCCACTAACTCTCACTTTAGGGGATGGAAGAAGAAAGCAAGGAAATCGAACGGGGGAACCTCAAACGACTCTACTGAAATAATAATAATCATAAAAGTGTAGAAAAAAAGAAAGAGAGATGCGAAGGAGGTATGGTTAATTTGAGGAAAAAAAAAACCGAGCGGTCTCAATCGAGCCCAATTTGAGCGGTTCATTCGTTGGAACTTCAAAGAAGGGCCACCAATCGAACTGCGTTTTCAATTTGGCGATTGAAATTATTTTTGATTCCCGAGATTCGCGAGAGTAAAGGGTGTGTCACATCAAATTGCATAACGGAAAAAACGCTGTAGAAATTCGCCCTCGCACCTTCCTCTTTACCCCGTCCATAAGGTTCTGTACAACGTCAGGTTGTAGTTTTTTTTTAACATTCCATTTTCTCTTGAAGTCCGCCTCCGATTTGACAACTTTTGGGTTCTTCCGGAGGGCCTGCTTCATAATCGCCCAATATTTCTCTATTGGGCGAAGCTCCGGCGCGTTGGGCATTTTCTTTGGCACGAAGGTGACCCCGTTGGCTTCGTACCACTCCAACACGTCCTTTCTCGCTTCGTGGCACGAAGCGAGATCCGGCCAGAAGATGGTCGGGCCCTCGTGCTGCTTCAATAGTGGTAGTGAGCGCTTCTGTAGGCACTCCTTAAGGTAAACCTGCTCGTTTACCGTGCCGGTCATCACGGAGGGGGCGCTCCGCTTTCCGCAAGAGCAGATCGCTTGCCACACCATGTACTTTTTGGCAAACTTGGATAGTTTCTGCTTGCGAATCTCCTTCGGAACGCTGAATTTGTCCTCGGCGGAGAAGAACAACAGGCCCGGCAGCTGACGAAAGTCCGCTTTGACGTAGGTTTCGTCGTCCATTACCAGGCAATGCGGCTTCATCAGCATTTCGGTGTACAGCTTCCGGGCTCGCGTTTTCCCCATAATGTTTTGCCTTTCGTCGCGGTTAGGAGCCTTCTGAACCTTGTATGTACGCAGGCCCTCCCGCTGCTTGGTCCGCTGGACGAATGAACTTGACAAATTCAGCTTATTGGCGACATCCCGGACCGAACTTCTCGGATCACGTCTAAACTGCTTAATTACGCGCTTGTGATCTTTTTCACTGACGGAGCATCCATTTTTGCCGTTCTTCACCTTCCGGTCGATGGTTAGGTTCTCGAAGTATCGTTTTAGTACTCTGCTGACCGTGGATTGGACGATTCCCAGCATCTTACCGATGTCCCGATGTGACAACTCCGGATTCTCGAAATGAGTGCGCAGGATTAATTCACGACGCTCTTTTTCGTTCGACGACATTTTTCCAAATTTACGAAAAATTTACAGTGAAGCATGACCAACGTGATCTATACACTCTTATCTGATTATAAGCGAAAGCAGAAGATATAATTCCTAAAAATTAAATTTCTACAGCGTTTTTTCCGTGATGCAATTTGATGTGACACACCCTTTAGGACAGAGGAGGCATCGTATCGTTTCCGCGGGGAGAAAAATAAAATGCGTAATGTCTCATTAGGCGTGAAGAATTCCCGAAATGTTTCATGAGATGAAAACGAAGGCGCAGTGATTTTGGTGCTCTGTCGATTTCCTAATTGAACTCTATTGTTACAGGTCCGGCTTGGGGGGGAATACTTAATCCCAATTAGATAATCTTGCAGCCCAGTGATCTTGCTCCGGGTGGAACCTACATCAAAACCACCAAACAAATGGCAAATTATTCTCATTAAGTTAGAATCTACGGCTATTATTCCTCTTCAGCTACTAGCGGAAAACCGGAAAATGGAATGCCTCGCCATCCAGTAAGATCCGCAACAATCCTCTGCAGCGGTGAGACACGGAGAAAGCAATCCTTCTTGCAGACACGTTTCTTCGGCTAGAATAGGCAACTGGCGAACAAGAAATAACCATTAGCCTAGCGCGGAGGGAAGAGGAAGTCGGGGTGCGGTGGGATGAAAATACAACAGCAAAATTAAACCAATTGAGATACCTTTGGCATGATGAGCCCCATAGAAAAACCACTCCCGTGGGGGCAAGGATTCTAGAGGGAACCGCAAACAGTTTCTTCCTCTGTTGCCGTACAATAAAGGCGGCGACTGGAGAGCTGCCTGTTCCGGCTACCAAGCAAGGAGGCAGCAACAGTAGCAGAAATTGTAATTTATTAAGCAATTTTCCAACAGTAAATTGTTGCCGGAGAATTTAAAGTTAATAACATCACATATGTGAGGTTAGCCAGTAGAAGACCCTGTGGTGTTTGGGAGGAGAGGGGGCGGAATAGTGGCCCCGTGGTAATCTCTCCCACTATTGCCAGTCTTTGTATTGTACACTCTTATGTGAATAGGGTGGAGCACGATTTTCAGACCCCTGCATTTAAAATCGGCTCGAACTTTGATGACTAACCCTATAAGAGGTAAACAAAAATCACCCTTTCGTGTGGGTTAGGTAAGAAGTGTGACGATACGTAAACAGGATTGTGCACAATTCGCAATAATGAAAAGCAAAACGACTTGCTCAAAGGCAATGTGAGTGTATGGGTGTGTTTTTTTGTGAATTTGCTACTACTGCTGCTCGAACACACTAAATGACGGTTGAACATAAAACTAGGAAAACATGAGATTAGTTGAAGTATTAGGCCATATGAATAAAAACAACATTCAGCTTTACTTTACTTCAATCGAGCATTCGAGCAGTGAGATTGAGTTTTTATTACGTTTGGTATGAATAAAAGTAACAGCTAAGTATTTACTTTTCGAAAATGGATGTTTAGCTGATTTCGTATGAATGAAACAGCATTTATCAAGTATTTACTTCGTAAGTATCAAGTGTGCTTATGGGCATACTTTGGATCTGAAAACACTTTCATTCGTTTTGATGTCATATCCGATTTATGTTTAATGCTGCTGTTTTGCGTTTAAAGTTAAACAAGTTAACAATCCGCATTGATGGCATTGAGCTTCGTTTACTAGTTTAGGGGTGCGTCAAAAAGTTGATTGATTTTCAGGTGGAATGAACACGTTTTTCAAATTTAAGTTATGAATGAAAATTAACCTTTCCGTACCACATTAGCATTCTGTTTAAATGAAAAACACATTTTTTTGCAGGTGGTGAAAAAACGTACGAAAATTGTTTTTGAAGACAACTTTATATTATAATGGAAATTTTCATTAAGAATGTTGGAGATGTGTAGACAAAGGGTTAAATAAAAATCGGAAATAAGTGTTTTAAGTAAGTAAACAACATGATGTAAAAACTTTCATTAGAATTTTAACATTTGAAAACTGGCTTCGTGTTTTCTAATCTGATAGGAATTACACTAACGAGATTGGGACCCAAACTATGGTCCCTAATTGAATGTCGCCACCAGACGTCGACACTATTCCTTTGTCATCGCGAATACACGTTTTGTCAAAAAAAAAAAACGTTTCATTACTGAAACTTTTCATTATAATATAAAGTTGTCTTCAAAAACAATATTCGTACAAGATTTTTTCACCACCTGCAAACAAAAGTGTTTTTCATTTAAACAGAATGCCAAATTGGTACGGAAAGGTTATTTTTCATTCATAATTTAAATTTTAAAAACGTGTTCATTCCGCCTGAAAATCAATCAATTTTTTTTACGCTCCCCTAAACTAGTAAACGAAGCTCAATGCCATCAATGCGGATCGTTAACTTGTTTAACTTCAAGCGCAAGATAGCAGCATTAAACATAAATCGGATATGACATCAAAATGAATGATAGTGTTTTCATATCCAAAGTATGCTAATGAGCATACTTGATAATAACGAAGTAAATACTTGATGAATGCTGTTTTATTCATACGAAATCAACTAAACATCCATTTTCGAAAAGTAAAAACTTAATCTCACTGCTCGACTGCTCGAATGAATTAAAGTAAAGGTGAATTTTGTTTTTATTAATACGGCCTATTGTGTACAAGACACGAATGCGTAGTTGACGTAGCATTACGTTAAGATGCAATAGGCAACAATTGCTTTTGAAAAAAATATAGGAGGTTGTGTTCAAGATACGACCGCGTTGTTGACGTAGGTCTACGCTGTGGTTTAACTCAATTCGTTTGTTTATAACTGCGGATATTATTTTAAAATGCTACTAAAATTTTAAAATAACCATTCTTCCGGTTTGGTCGCCCAGAAATGTTTTTTTTTATTGTAGAATCATTTGACAATAATTGTTTGATGATTCATTCTTGTGCTCGCAGAACAATACTTTGCTCGAGATAAGCGCAGCTGTCATCCTTAGTGAAGAAAATTTTGCTACTGGCAAGCGAAATCAAATCACATACAAAATTCCAGAACGACATTTACTTTCTTCGATGGTAGGATTCTCTCTTGCTCTCCTTTCATGTAACAATTCTGCTCCAGGGTCTGATAAAATAAAATTCAACTTGCTAAAAAACCTCCCTGATGTGGCGAAACATCGCTTGTTAAATTTATTCAATCGGTTTCTGGAGAACAATATTGTTCCAGATGATTGGAGACAAGTGCGAATTATAGCTATTCAAAAACCCGGAAAACCCGCGTCCGACTTCAATTCGTACCGCCCAATAGCAATGCTGTCTTGTATACGGAAATTGTTGGAGAAAATGATCTTGTTTCGCCTTGATCGATGGGTTGAAACGAATGGCCTACTCTCAGATACACAATATGGGTTCCGCAGGGGCAAGGGGACGAATGATTGTCTTGCGTTGCTTTCTTCAGAAATTCAAATGGCTTACGCCGAAAAAAAACAAATGGCTTCAGTATTCTTGGACATAAAGGGGGCCTTCGATTCTGTTTCAATAGAGGTTTTGTCGGACAAATTACACTCTCGGGGTCTGCCGCCTCTATTGAATAATATGTTATATAACTTGCTTTGTGAGAAACATTTGAACTTTTCTCACGGAGATTCGGCAGTAAGTCGGGTCTCTTACATGGGCCTCCCCCAGGGCTCATGTTTAAGCCCCCTTTTGTACAACTTCTATGTAAGCGACATCGACAATTGCCTTACACAAAATTGCAGCCTAAGACAACTTGCAGATGATGGAGTGGTGTCTGTCGTAGGATCAAACGAATCCGACCTGCAAGAACCCTTACAAGATACATTGAACAATTTTTCAACCTGGGCCATTGGGCTAGGGATCGAATTCTCCACGGTGAAAACAGAGATTGTGGTTTTTTCTAGGAAGCATAAACCAGCAAAACCAAAGCTTCAACTTTTGGGTAAACCGAACACTCATGCTATGTCATTCAAGTATCTTGGGGTCTGGTTCGACTCCAAATGTACTTGGGGGGCCCATATTAGGTATCTGAGTGAAAAATGTCAACAAAGAATAAACTTTTTCCGTACAATTACCGGCACCTGGTGGGGAGCCCACCCAGAAGATCTTATAATGTATCGAACAACTATTCTCTCAGTGATGGAGTATGGCAGTTTCTGTTTTCAATCAGCTGCCAAAACACACCTCATTAAACTCGAGCGAATTCAGTATCTTTGTCTCCGTATTGCATTGGGATGTGTGCCCTCAACGCATACCATGAGTCTCGAGGTTTTGGCAGGCGTACTCCCACTAAAAGATCGCTTCAATTTATTATCTCTTCGGTTCCTCATCCGGTGTAAGGTTATGAACCCATTGGTGATCGGAAATTTTGAGCAGCTGATCGAGCTAAATTTTCATTCTGGATTCATGAGCTCATATCATGAATTCGTCTCCATGCAGGTTGATCCTTCTTCGTATATTCCCAACCGTGTTTGTTTTCCTGACTACATCAATTCCTCTGTGCATTTTGATCTGTCCATGAAGCAGGATATCCATGGAACATCAGATTATCTTCGATCGAGGATCGTTCCAACGATCTTCGATGCAAAGTATGGGGATATCAATTGTGATAATATGTACTTTACTGATGGGTCCTCTATGAATGAGTCCACAGGATTTGGAGTGTTCAACGAATTTTTTAGCACCTCCCACAGTCTTTAGATTCCTTGCTCAGTGTATATTGCTGAATTGGCAGCGATACACTGGGCGCTGGACAACGTCGCCTCACGACCTGTTGAACACTATTACATTGTAACGGATAGTCTTAGCTCTGTCGAAGCTATCCGTTCAGTGAGGCCGGAAAAGTACTCGCCTTACTTCCTTGAGAGAATACGAGAAATTTTGAGTGCTTTAACCAGACGCTGTTATGTCATTACCTTTGTCTGGGTCCCTTCACATTGCTCAATTCCGGGTAATGAGAGGGCTGATTCATTAGCAAAGGTAGGTGCAATTGAAGGCGAAAATTATCAGCGTCAAATCGCCTTCAATGAATTTTATTCTTTAGTCCGCAAAAATACCATAGTTAACTGGCAACGCAAATGGAACGAAGATGAATTGGGCCGGTGGCTCCACTCGATTATCCCTAAGGTTAGCCTCAAACCATGGTTCAAAAGTCTGGACTTGAGTCGGGACTTTATTCGCACCTTTCCCCGACTCATGTCCAATCACTGTTCGTTAGATGTGCTACTCTTTCGTATTAATCTTGCCGACAACAATCTTTGTGTTTGTGGCCAAGGTTACCACGACATCGAGCACGTTGTTTGGTCGTGCGAGCTGTATCTTGTCGCCAGATCGAATTTAGAAGACACCCTTCGAGCCCGAGGAAGGCAGCCCATGGTGCCGGTGAGAGACGTTTTCCTGAAGAAAATATGTCACCCTTCTAAACTCGAGTCGACCGCGAGTAATCGGTTTCCTATATTATTAACATTAGAATTAAGGAAAAATGTATATATACTAGTATGAACAGTAAGGAGTTCGGCTCCTTTAAACTCTTGTAACTGAGCCTGTAAAAATAAACGATTTAAATTTAAAAAAAATTACTTTCTTGGTGACTAAATAAACAAAATAAACTCTATCTGTTAATCTCAACAACCTTGAAAAGAGTAACACTGCTTCATTATGATCAAGATAATCGCAAATGGCAAATATTCCCCTGCGTTTTTCTTCTTTTCCTTTGTTCACGGAGACTTCACATCTTACGATTTCCCCTTCGTTGCTCGTCGAGAAGTTGCTCGTTGTTGACAGCTCTTTTCGGGAAAGCACACAAATGGACAGAACAAAAGTATGAGGAAACGGTATCATTGCCCTCATTTCCCATTAGACTATGGGCCTATTGATCACGGTTACCGGGAAGTAGTGGGTTTTCAGAAGTTAAATGGAGGAGAAAAGAGAAACGGAACGAGTTCTACAGTTCGACGGGTCAAACTTTCCACGATGGAGCGACGATCTACTGTTTTGACGTAGGACTACGTCTTTCATTTCTATACCGGGGTGTAAAATCAAAGTTTCGAAAACAAAAGCGTTAAGCCGGAGACCGAGATTTTGAGTGTTAATAGCTCCTAAACAACTGAACGAAATGGTATGATAAACACTTCATTCGAAAGATAAAATGTCTACGCGTTCTATAGTTGTTACTTTCTGATCCAAAAACTTGTTTCAATAGTCTTAAATTTGCTTTCAAAATAGGCTATTGAAATCACCAATCGGTATATAAGCGAGCGCCGCTCGGAAATCCACTCAGTTCAAATTGAACAGCGATTGGAGCATGTTGTCGCTGTTGTGGTGAAGCTCTTCGTTTATCATGAAAGCGCGGATGAACGGTGTCACCAAGAGTCTGTTTGTGCACCTTAGGCCAGAAGGGAATCCATCAGGAGGAGAGTGATGCCACAAACGGTTCCCCGGGAAGATCTCGAAGCAGCCGCTACACACACACACACACACATACACGCACGGAATTCTTTCCGTTTGGATCGAGAAAGATCCGGAAAATAATCTGCCAGTTCCTCTAGGAATTTAAAAATACATTCATGTGTAAGAGTTTATTTGAATGTTTTCTATCCATGTAACACTGTGACCAAATATGTTTCAATCAAGTGCTATTAACAGATGGTTATCGAGTTAGCATTAACCACTGGTGGGCTTCCAGTATCGAGGAAAATGTGGAAATATCTAATCGTTACTGAAAATAATCTGCCAGTTCCTCTGGGAATTTAAAATTACATTCATATGAAAGAGTTTATTTTAATGTTTTCTATCCATGTAACACTGTGATCAAATACATTAGGTTTTGTGATTTTTCAATCAATCGCAATCAACAGGATAGCTTCTGAAGATTATTTTTCCCCATCAGTAGGATATTTCCGTATCCAATATTGGATGCATAAAACCTTGTGCCTCCAACGTAACGCTCTCGTTTTCGAAGTTCTCCAAATATTCATTCATTCATAATGAATTCAGATTCAACTTCATACAAATGATCTCTAAATCAACGATAATCCTACGTCACCCTTGCGGTTATACCATAGATATAACCCACTTCCTGTTTTAAGCAAGGGGCCCTATTACTCGCAGAGGAAGAAAAGGGGGGTATAAGGATATAGGGACAATCACAAACGAAGATCGATAGCTTTATGGAAAACATATATTTGGGACATGTAATCAACGTCTAACCGAGCCAACACATCTCTCACCGGCACCTTGGGTTGCCTTCCTCGGCCCGAAGAGAATTTTCTAAATTCGATCTGGCGACCAGATACACCTCGCACGACCAAACAACGTGCTCGATGTCGTGGTAACCTTGGCCACAAACGCAGAGATTGCTGCTGGCAAGATTGAAACGGAAGAGTAGTGCATCTAACGAACAGTGATTGGACATGAGTCGGGAGAAGGTGCGAATATGGTCCGGACTCAAGTCCAGACTTTTGAACCATAGTTTGAGGCTAACCTTAGGGATAATCGAGTGGGGCCACCGACCCAATTCATCTTCGTTCCATTTAGGTTGTCAGTTAGCGATGTTATTTCTACGGACTAAAGAATAAAATTCATTGAAGGCGATTTGGCGCTGATAAAAATCGCACCTACCTTTATTAATGAGTCAGCCCTCTCATTACCCGGAAATGAGCAATGAGAAGGGACCTCTGCTTTTGATGTTATCAAGAAGCATCTTCTTTACACTTGTATAGAATCAAGGCCCGCATGTCCGAATGTCCGCATATTTGGGAAAAGTCTATTGTCATACCTATCCCTAAAGTGACCAGATGGTCAGAGGTCTAACGAGGGACACAAAAAACAAAACGTTATGTATATACGTTATGTGAACATAAACCATAGTTTAGAGTGTATCATTTATCCGTGAAATGATATGCGATTCGGATGGCGATGAAAAAAATCTACAAAAGATAATTTAATGGAAAAAAAAATTCCTTAAATGTTAGGTTTATTAAGCCCACAACAAAAATGATTCAAGGCTGTTGATTCGCAGCAGCAGCACTGTCAAGCAACTTGATGATTTTTCCATACTGCAAGCTCCACCCCACAGCGAAGGAGTTGGACATCCTGAGGCACTTTGTGTCCGCCAGATTTAGCCAATCTGGTATTTACAATATTCTCTCTCTCCCGCTCCTTAAGCCGGGAGATCGAAGCAACCGGTCAAATGATACAGGAGAATCTTGCCAAAATGGACATTTTTATGCGAAAGCGTCAAACGAGACCGACCGTATCTGAGCAGCAGGCAATCATCCAGAAGGAGTAGCTTGAGGTACCGGTGAAAAATTTCTTTCCGGTTAAAGAAGTGAAAAACTTCTTTTCGTACTCATAATGAAAGACAAAACGTACTTGATGCTAGAATTCAACGAATGCAAGGGACTGGATATGTTACGTTTCCCAGATAAGTGATGGCGATGAATATATCACCCACATCAAGTTCTCCAAGAAGGTCATCCTCTGACAAACGAGATGGGAATGTCCAAGCCGCTCTTCTTTCGAGTCAGGTTCCGGCCAACTTCCGTAAGGCCGCCAAGCGTTTCATTTACGATACTTCATCAAACAATCCTGTCTGATGATTCAACAAGAGCCAAAGGTTGTACCGCTCATGACAACTCTACACGAGCTGATGCTCATGATAACTCTTCACGAGAATGATGATTCTATCCTGGATTCCTCGAGTCGAGAAGACGCACCACGCTAGATATGGGGTACAGACTAGGGAGCGTTGCTGATTAATGGTCAGCTGCATCCCAATAGGAAATATCCCGTGTCGGGCACACGTGCAGAGCATTGGAGACAGCAACATCCCAATTACGAGAACACTTGTAATACTAACCTCAAGCCGACCGCGAGTAATCGGTTACATATTACTAACATAGATAGTAAGAAAAACTGTCAAAATATTGAACTCCCGGCCCCGTCAGGCTAACGCCATATAGCCTTGATAAAAATATATATTTTGGAAAAAAAACCCTGTCCCTTCCTGTCCCGTATACACTAGTTATTCCGGCTTATTTAACACGTTGAGACCTGACCGAGCTAGGGGACCAAAGATAAACTTTTCTTCTGACTCACGTTGGTCCCTGCGAATCAATAGGGGACTTTTATAAAAAATATTTTCTAATTTTGTTGCTGTCGTTTCCATTTGACACTCTCTAAACAAAAAGTCCACTGTCGGTGCGATGAAACCAGCTCAACGTATTAATCTTTGGATGCATTGGAAGATCTCTTGAACAGTCTGCCAAATAAGAGTTTTTTTGTGGCTCATCCATTTAATAAAATCAACATGATCAGATTGATATCGCGGGACATTTTCGTTTCTTTTGCCAAATGCGGGACATTTCGCGGGACGTAATCTTTCGCGGGACATTTTGTTGAATTGCGGGACTGTCCTGCGTAACGCTGGACGTCTGGTCAGTTTACCTATCCCAAAAACCCAGTTTCGTCTAAGCCAGAGAGACAGTAGAAATAAGACTCATTTGAAGGGTGTAATGAAGAGACTGGAATGATGCTAGAGATAGCCCAACCGAAATATTCGTAAACTTATCTGTTAAGTAGATGGTTATAACGAAATTTGTTCTGGATTGTGGCAGATCTGATTGCGAGTTTAAGTATACCTACATGTTTGTTCTCCGATTACGAAGGACCTGGAGTGTTGGCTAGAATTAGGTTTGGGTTCGCTCAGCTGTCTGGGCTCGAGAACGATCGCGTCAGCAGACATATGAAGGTGTTTGGTTCATTCCCGATCAGTCATGGATTTTTTGGCTTGGAAATTTTCTTAACGTGCCATGAACGAAACGCGCTCACGTAATGTCTCAATATGTTCATTTGGTAAAATTTCTATGTCTGTGACAAACTAGACCGTTTTTCAAATCTTTATTATCTTGCTTGCTGGTTCAGTTTGAGCTTGAGCTTGGGTAGACTGTACAATTCGTAGTTGCTCTCCGTGATTGACCTGAACCAAATTGCACAAAGAACACACAGAATGACGCTTGGGACTAGCAGATCATTCTCGTTGTGCAATTTTCGGTGATTCGAGCTTTGGATGGTCAATAACGACGCCGGCCACGTCCTTACAGTCACCAGGGGAAGGGAAGGAATGTTAGTATGATATTCGCCTCCCGAAGGCCAGAAGGGTCGCCTCTATAGCGTGGTTCCCTAGCGTTTATCATGGAAGGGATATTTGTTAGTGGGATAGGTTAAAAATCAGGATTCAGTGCGGTAAGTGATGTGATTCTGTAAACGCTAACTCTAAACTGCTCGACGAAACGAAATCTCAAAAATCGAATGTATTTAAGGTAATAAACAGCCGGACGTACGATTCTATACTTTCTGGAATATTATAACAAAGAATATAATACAATTATATATGATTATATATGATTTCGACATCTATGAGAAACCTGAGAAGATCACTAAGAAACCTCTCTACAATAAGAAGGATCTGCAATACATATCGTGCCTTATTGGCTCGAGAACATTCTATTTTCTACATATTTTGACATCCAACGACGGATCCATAATAAAACAAATCTATAATATATTTCGTGGACTATCAAATCGCATGCTTTGTAGCTCCTAGAATATTCTTACAGCCGACTTTCTGAACTCTTGGAATATTTCAACACTCGACCTACCTTACCTACATTGTACTTCGTGACCAATCGCATCGCATACATGTGAACTTACGGAATATTTTGTCACCCGACGTAAGTTGATATTCATGAGAAATTATTTATCGCACATACCTTTCATTGAAATAACTCTCCGCGTCATCTTTGGGAAACCTGAGAAGGTAACCTTAAGAAATCTACATATTCTACTATTTATCGCACGTATTTGTAACTAGATCTAATCGTGATGACGAAGTGTTATATTTGGAGAACCTGAGCAGGTATCAGAGGGGAATTTATATATTCTAATTTATCGAAATCCTATCTCGAATGCGTACAGTTATCTTTGGGAGACCTGAGAAGGTAATCCAGAGAACTCTTCTAAAATCAATCGAGCCGGCGATATGTATCGTTATTCATCGCACGTGCGCTCCAATCGATTTATTTTTGAGAAACATGAGAAGTTAAATTTACATAATCACTCTTATACAAAACGAAAAGAAGCTCTATGAAAGAATTACAAAACGGAACATTAGCTCTTCTACACATAGGGTTTTATTACAATGTTTTTTTAACTGAATTGCAAAAACATTACAAATTCCTACAATTTTGCTACTCATGTAGCAATACTGGTATTTAGGCCAAATCAAAATCACCTGGCATCCCTGTATGCCGCAAAACATCAGACATATACCCACATATACACCGATGGAGAATAAACGAAATGTATAACATACACACAGCTCCAACTCTGGATTCCCTGGAATAATAATACAAATATATGTGCAAGGCCAAGAGAGGGAAACCCCAAAGATAAAGAGCGCGCGACGATTGAGTGCACAACGATACACATATTTTTCACCAACATCCTGAGGAACTAAAGAATTAAAGATCTACTTGGAGAAATGTATAATGTATGTATAACAGGAAACTTCGGAGCTTCGGAGACACAGGCTTCATTCGGCAACACACACATACACACCCATAACGAAGAAAAGAAAAGAAATGATCCGACACGAAAACGAGCAGCAACGAGCACGAGCGCGACCAAATAAACGGACTGTACCAAATAATTTGTACTTCTTCGTCGGATGAAAATCCGATATTTTGAAATCTGTGTACAGAAGTGAAGCTACTTCCACCATAATTGATCTCGCTTAGGAGAAACGCACACTTTTCACAAAAACTGGTACACTTATCACTATTAAAAAGACAAAAAAACAAGGACACTCGAAAAGAAACCAACACGCACTTCTGCTAAGCACAGACGCCCAATCCGAACTCCACTTGCTTGCTGGTTCAGTTTGATGTTATAAAGGAAAATATTACTTAATATTATGTAATTTAAATTATTTAAATTAATTAAAAAACCTTCAAGATGACTCGTCCAGCTCAAACCTATGTAGGGGAATGAGGTAGGACCGTCATTATTATAATATTGTCGCCGTTGGTGAGCATCTCGGTAATCTCTACGAATTAGACTTCTATTAAGAAGAACCCACTGATACAGTACTTTATTCATGCGGTATATGGCCCAAAGAACTTGAGCTTTGGCATCGGCCTTACGGGCATTCATGTACGAAGTGCACTCGCAAGCTGATGGACAATGATATGAGTGCGAAGAAGAACTAGTTTGGTGGTGGATTCGTTTGCGCACTGTGCCTCGTTGGTGTGCAGACCCGCAAACAAGTAGTACAGTAGTGTACAGAATATTTCTAGAACAAATCTTTAAAGACGTGTGAAGGTGAAAAATATTTCGTAACCTTCATTGATGGCTTTACACGGTCATGGTTCCGCGAAGAATACAAGGGTCAAGAGTTCCCGAGTTCCTACAAACAGAAGTGTATCCAAATCGATGGCACCATCCCCTACATTCCCTAGCAGAACGACGTAAGCGAAGCATGCTCCATGCTCGATGACAGCGGAACCAGCAAGCAGTTTTGAGGATCTACGATCCAGACGGCGACGTACCTGACAAATCGCAACACTGCCAGCGCGTTAGCTCAAGATACGACTTTATTTGAAAATTGGGACGATTGTGAGCCAAACTTACAGAACCTACGAACTTTCGGAACAAATGTGTGTGTGCACATTCCAGCTGAGCGTAGAATTCTCGAGAGTCGATTTTCTGGAATATTTGTTCAGCGGTCACCATGTTACCCAAGCGCAAGGGTACTATCTTGGCACGAGACATGGTCTTCGACGAAGGCGAGAGACGAACTGTCCCTCAAATGGTACGAAAGGTGGATGTGAAGATGAATATGTGTGCATTCAGAATGAGTCGGATGGCGTTTTGGACCAGAGCGCAGAGGAAGATAATCTCTACAGTTGTTTCGATGAGATTTTACGCGGACAGAAACAGAACACCTGACCCGGCAAACTTCGTCCCGCCCATAATTTACTTTTCGTTATCACATTCACGTTTTTTTACTAAGCGCACCTTCATAGGTCCAATCGCAGAACTGTTCATTGATTGATTTTCTAATCTACCCATTAAAATTACCTTTTACAATAAAATTCCTAGTACATCTACCAAACCTCGTCATTATAATATCAGATTATTTTCAGACACAATTCTCTTTCAAGATTTTTCATCCACTTGCAAACAACACGTTTCTCCGTTACATGGAAATTAATGTTTGATACAGAAAATATGATAGAATAAAGACAGTCCTAAATCGGACAATTCCTTTCTCGAGTTTTGCTCTTATCGACACAATCACAATTTTACATAGATAGAAGAAGATATAGGAGTGTGTTTTATCAAATTAAAGAAAAAATTCCAATTGTCATGTTTGGTTAGAATATATTTGGTTGAAATATGTGTATTATTTTCACATGACCCCCTCTCATTTCAGAGAAGGGAGGGGTGTCATAACATCATAGAAACATTTCTCATATTCAAAAACCTTCACATGCCAAATTAGGCTCCATTTGATTGATTAGTTTTCCAGTTATGCAGAAATTTGTGTTTCATTTGTATGGTAGCCTCCCCTTAGAGAGGAGGAAGGAGTGTCGAACCACCATAGAAACGTTAATCGATCCCTAAAACCTCTATACGCTATGTTTTATTCCATTTGTTTGATTAGTTCTCGAGTTGATCAGCAGGAGGAGCAGCTCTTTAGAGAGGAGAAAGGAGTGTCAAACGTCCATAAACACATTTATTGCCCCCTAAAACCTCCAGATGCCAAATTCGGCTCCATTTGCTTGATTACCTTCGAGTTATGCAGAAATTTGTGTTTCGTTTGTATGGCAGCTTCCCCTTTCAGAGAGGGGGGAGGGGTCTCGAACTATCATAGGAACCTTCCCCGACCCCTAAAACCCCTACATACGAATTTAGATGTCAATCGGTTCAGTAGTTTCCGACTCCATAATAATCAGATAGACAGAAAGACAGAAAGACAGACAGACATCACTTTATTTATATATATAATATATGTAGACTAGCTGACCCGGCAAACTTCGTCCCGCTCAAAATTTGTGTTTTGTTATCAATACCTTCAAACATCCACGTTTTCGTACTATGAGCAAGTTCATTGGTCCAATCGCAGAACTGTTTATTGATTGATCTTCTTATCGACCCCGTTGAATTTTTCTTTTACTATAAAATTCCTAGTATTTCTAAAAAAACTCATCATTATAATATCAGATTATTTTCAGACACAATTCAACAAATTTTTCAACCATTTGGAAATAACATGTTTCTCCGTTACATGGAATAAATGTTTTATATAGAAAATATGATAGAGTAAAGGCAGCCCTAAATCGGACAATTCCTTCCTCGAGTTCTGCTCTTATCTTATCTTATATTAACACATCCGGCGATCCTTTTTTTGATATAGATAGAAGATGGTATAGAAGTGCGTTTCATCACATTAAAATCCATTTCCAGTTTCGAACAAAGATCAATTTCGCCAGCGCATACATCAAATGGACTAACAGCACTTGTCACTATGTAATTGTAGAACACATGGGAATTTAATTTTCCGAATTTTCCCTTTTTCCTTCAGAGTTTTACGAAAATTTTCAATTGTCATGTTTGGTTGGAATAATTTTGGTTGAAATATTTGTAATATTTTTATGGGACCGTCTTTCCATTCCAGAGGAGGGAGGGGTGTCATACCATTATAGAAACATTTCTCATACCCAAAAACCCTCACATCCCAAATTGTGCTTGATTAGTTCTCGAGTTATGCAGAAGTTTGTGTTTCATTTGTATGGCAGCCCCCCTTAGAGAGGGGGAAGGAGTGTATTCACTATAGAAACGTGTCTGTGAGTGTCTAACCACCATAGAAACATGTATTGCACCATAAAATTTCAATATGCCTATTTTGGTTTCATTTGCTTGATTAATTCTCGAGTAATGCAGAAAATTGTGTTTCATTTGTATGGCAGGGGACCGGGTACTTCACGTTCCCCAGGTAAGCGATGACGTCGAATGTATCTTTCACATCAAGTTCTCGAAGAAGGCCCTTCTCTGACAGACGCGAAAGGAATGTCCAAGCCACACTTCTTTCGAGTCATATGGTGAACGGGGAGATATATAGTACGAAGTGCTTGCCGAAGTTGGGAAGGTAATGTGGTCTTTACGCCGAACCTGGGATCAGCCCATTATGCCAAAAGATCACTGAAGGATGGATCGGCTGGAGATAAACATTGTCGCGAAGACCACCAACCTTCCCTACATTCCCCAGCTGCGCCCGATAGAAACTTTTGGGCGAATGACCAATGTTGCGACAGCAATCAAAAGGCAACTCACCGTTTTTGTTAGCGATACTTTAATATATGCTTCAAAAATTCAGTGATTTCTTCTAATCTAGCCTTTTCAATTGGCCTGTCCAACTTCCGTTTCGGTTATGCCCTTCACAAATCAGTAAGTTGATTTACAAAGTAGAAGATTCAGATTTATAACAAGAATAACTTAAAAACTGTTTCACACAAAAAGCCTTCTGCACGCTAGAGATGATTTTTCCAGAATGTCCAGAATTTTTCCACACGAGCTTGCTGCGATCGTACGCAAACAATTGATCAATGGTAACTAGCTCGATGGTACCGTAACATCCTCCCCCTGGTGCTTCCCATAGTCCTTAGGGACAGCACTTCGATCATTTACGTCGAGCACTGCTAGCCTTGAAGTAGGACGCCTGAAGATTCCCTGTCTTGTTTGCACGGAAGCCTGTCGAACCTTGCCATCTGCTCCTTGGAAGATTTGTATCACTTTGCCTCGTATCCACTCCTTAGGTTTTTCGCCATCTGCAACCAATACCAAGTCACCAACTTGCAAAGGTTTGGTTTCGTCGAACCATTTCGGCTGTCTTCTGATGACTGGCAGATACTCTACCAGAAAGCGTTGCCAAAATTTGTGCACCTGCTGCTGAATACTATTCCAATTCTCTCGAAGGTTTCTTTGAGAATTCCCCATATCAACACTGTTGCACTTCGATCCACTGGATGACATGATCAAGAAATGATTCGGTGTCAAGGCTTCAGTCTCCTCAGAATCCAATGGTAAATATGTCAGAGGTCTCGAGTTGACAATACTTTCTGCCTCCACAATCAGTGTAAGCAGCTCCTCATCCGTCAACTTCCCTTCGGTATATGCATCTTCCATAGCCAACTTTACTGACCGCACCAACCTTTCCCAAGCTCCTCCCATATGTGGAGCCCCGGGAGGAATGAAACTCCACTTCATTGTGGTGCTGGTGAACGTTTCCGATAGTTCCTTGTCTATCTGCGCTCGGAGAACTCGCTCCGCACCTTGAAAATTTGTACCGTTGTCACTAAATATTTCAGCCGGTGATCCTCGACGGCCGAGGAATCTTCGTATGCAAGAAATGCAGGAAGCTGTCGATAAACTGTAGGCAATTTCGAGGTGGACAGCTCGAACTGTAAGACACGTGAATAGGGCAATCCACCTCTTCACGTTTGATCTCCCCACTTTCGTTAAGAACGGACCAGAATAATCCAGCCCTACGTACGTAAACGGACGACAATGCAACGCCAGTCGAGCTGGTGGAAGAGCGGCCATGGGTGGGTTGTATGGACGTGCCTTGCGGATTTTACAGAGCTGGCATTTATATGCAATCGTTTTTACGATCCGACGTAAATTCGGAATAACGTAATGCTGACGGAGCTCATTAACGATGGTTTCGTTATTCGCGTGTCGGTAGCGTCGATGATAGTTCTCTACCAGAAGACTCACTGCTCGGTGCTTGGAGGGCAATATTATGGGAAATCGGGAATCGTAAGAAACATCTTTTGCAGCAATTATGCGGCTTCGCTGCCGCAACAAGCCTACGTCATCCATTACAGGCATCAACTTGTAGATCTTGCTTTTTCGATTGACAAACACCTGATTGCTCATCGCCTTAGACTTTTCGAGGGTCGCCATTTCATCCGCATAGCTTTCTCTCTGCGCAAGCTTGAAGATGGTTCGCTCTGCATTGAGTAGCTCGGGTTGTGAAAGTGATCCTCGCAGCCTCCGGTTTGGATTCCGGATGTTGAATAGGTACCGAAGAACATAAGCTGTGGTACGTAGCATCCTCTTCCACGATGAAAATCGTTGGAAGTCTAGTACTGGTTCAGCTGCAAAATGATAAAACACCGAAGGTCTGGCATCTTCGGCTGTAGCTACTAACGGTTCCATTCTTTCTGGCCATTCTTCTGCTGGACTTCGCAGGAAATCTGGCCCGGTGAACCATCGGCTCTCCTGGTTAAAATAAGGACCTCGACCCCACTTAGTTGCTTCGTCCGCTGGGTTTAGTTTGGACGGAACCCACCTCCACTCATTGACATTCGTACTCTCCAGAATTTCTCCTACCCGATGAGCTACAAAGGGTTTGTAGCGTCTTGGATCCGACCGAATCCATGACAGTGCTGTCATTGAGTCTGTCCAAAGAAACCTTCTAGTAAATTCAATAGGGTGATTTTCTTGAATAAACTTCAGTTAACGCGTTCCTAGTACACATCCTTGCAGTTCCAGCCTAGGAATGGACATCGGTCTCAACGGAGCTACCTTGTTTTTCCAGCAATCAAGACACAATCGAGAACATCGCCAACTATCGCCGTTCGTATGTACACAGCACAGGAATAAGCAATTTCACTAGCATCGACGAACACGTGAATCTGGGCTCCTTCGTACGTCGATTCAGTGGCTCGTTGAAAATAACACCTGGGAATCCTGACGGTTGAAATAAATTCTATCATCTTGATCCATCGCTTCCAATGTTCGAACACCTCATCGCATATGGCTTCGTCCCACTCCGTTCCAGCTCGCCACAACTCTTGAATTAGCACTTTACCATGAATTATGAACGGTGCAAGAAGCCCTAGAGGATCGAATAGGGACATAACACACCGCAAAACTTGACGTTTGGTTGGTCGAGCGTCACTTCCCAGAAGGTTCTTCACTTCCTTGCTCATGCGGGTGGAGAAACTTAGTTCATCCGATCTTGACGACCATAGCATTCCTAGTACTCTATCAACTTGTTCGCCACTTTCTAAGTTCAGGTTCTTGCTGTCTACTTCCGCTGGTTCTCCGAGTACAGTCAGGACCTTTTCACTATTTGATCTCCAATTCCGTAGATGAAACCCGCCGTTGTAGTGAACTAGTCGCACTTCCGATGAAATTTTCTCTGCTTCAGCTTCAGTGCTAAAACTGTCGAGATAATCGTCGACGTAATGGCTCTTCAATATCGCTTCGACGGCCCTTGGATACTGCTGATTATGTTCCTTGGCGTTCAGATTTTTCACATATTGCGCGGAGGCAGGCGAGCATGTCGCTCCGAACGTCGCAACATCCATTAGGTAAATCTCAGCTGGACTACCTCGTGTGTCACTCCACAGGAATCGCAATGAATTCTTATCGCATGATATGATTCTCAACTGATGGAACATCTGTTCTATATCTGCACTAACTGCTATGGAGTACATACGAAATCGGAACAAGACAACAGGCAATAGTGTCAGTTGATCTGGTCCTTTCAGTAATATACTGTTCAAAGATACACCAGAGACCTTGGCCGCCGCGTCCCAAACAAGGCGTACCTTTCCAGGCTTGTTTGGATTCGTTACTGCTCCTAATGGTAAAAACCAAATTTTCCTGGGATCAGTATTCTCCAACTCGGCAGGAGTCGCTCGATGTGCGTAACCTTTTTTCACATAATCTTCCATTTGACGACTGATATTCTCGCGAAGATCCGGATTGCGGTCCATTCTTCGTTGAACACACTGATACCGATGCAACGCCATGCTGTAACTATCGGGTAACTCAATGTCGTCCTTTGCCCAGAGAAGTCCTGTTTCGAAGTACCTTCCGATACGCTTCGTTGTTTTTTCTAATAGTTCTTGAGCTCGCTGTTCCTCCGCGCTAGGACAGATCCCGATTTGCCTTACTCCGTTGTCCTCTACTGCGAAAAACTGTTTGACTGTTTCGTGTAATTCGTCGTTTCCCGTACATCCGCAAATATGGAAGCTGAATCCTTCATTGGCTCGTGAATCTCGTCTTCCATAGATGCACCAACCTAATCGTGTTTTTACGGCAATTGGCCCAGATCCATCGCCTTCTCTTGTCTTCAACGGCACAGCAAGTTTCAAATTGTCTAATCCAATCAAAAGCTCTGGTTTAGCGTTACGATAGCTTTGAACCGGCAGTTGTTCGAGGTAAGCGAATCTCTTTGCTGCCTCCTCAAAGTCGAAAGATTGCGTTGAGAGGTCCAAACTATTAACCGTACGAGCATTTACCAACTGGTAACGGCGTTGCTGATGCACACCGGATATTGCGATCGTCACAGTCTGCGACTCCTTCTCTATGCGTGACGTGTTTCCCGTCCACCGCAGGCAAAGTGGATGTGGATTTCCTGTCAACCCTAGTTTCGCCACCAGTGCACCCTCAATAAGAGTCAATGACGAGCCTTCATCCAGAAAAGCGAAGGTGTTGATTTTTCCCGTCTTTCCATATAGCGTCACAGGTACTATACGGAACAGAACAACGGAATCCAAAAGTCGATGAATGTGATTATTCGCCACTTGAGTTGTAGGAGTCGTTGATTTTCCGTGAAGCAAAGGATGATGCTTAAACTGACAACCATTCACGTTGCACTTGCTGTTACTACGACATGCTCTTCTACCATGATCAAACAGACATATTTGACACAGCTTCAGTGTTCGAATTCGTCGCCAACGATCATCAATGGAGAGCGCTCTGAACGCATGGCACTCACGAAGCTTGTGACCCTCCTTTCCGCAATGCAAACATCCACTAGGCTTGGATTGTGCCGTCGTCGAAGCAGGTGTCTCTTCAACATTAGCCAAGTGTGAATTAACGTACGTTTTCATTCTCTCTCTGCCACTGCTTTTCCGGGAATCCGAATCATACAGGACTACACTTGACGCATCCTGCATTACTCCCGTCATGTACTCGCTGAACGTTTTCAGGTCTACCACTGGTCGTCCACGTTTAAAGCCGGCCCACATCAGCTTCTGATCCGCGGGTAACTTCCCGACAAGCTCTTGCAGAAGAGTTGGGTTTGATAAGTGCGCTGTTTCATTCGCTGCCTCAATATGATCACACAATTCTTGAACAACCATCGCGTACTCGATAAGGGCTTCCAGCTTATCTCCACGAGGAGCGGGAGTTGCTCGGACCTTCTGCAACAAAGCATTGATTAGCAGCTCTGGACGTCCGTATCTCATACGTAATGCCTCAATCACTTGTGGAACCGCTGTCGGGAAAACAAGACGACTTCGAACACACTCCAGCGCTCGACCACGCAGGCATCGTTGGAGGCGAACCATGTTTTCTCCTTCTGTATACCCACATGTCTTCGTCGTGTATTCAAAATTGGATATAAATATCGGCCATGCAGCTGGATCTCCAGAAAACGTTGGAAGATCACGAGCTAAAGATTGACGTGAGGTGAGCTGACGCTGTGTGGGCATCAGTTCTTGCTCGTTTGGATTCGAACTTAGCTGTACAAATTCAGAAGTTGTGGGGTCATGCGCTGGACGCTGCTGACTTGAATAATCCTGCTGTAGAGGTTCCTGCATCGAACAATGCTGCCTCGGAGGATGATAAATCGGAGGTTTCATTGTCGGTGAATGCTGCATAAGAGAATGACGCACTGGAAGTTGCTGTACCACAGGATTATACAGCGGAAAATGTTGCTTCTCAGGAATATGCCCAACTGGAGATTGCTGGCTCGAAAACTGTTGCATCATGTGCGGCTGCTGCGCTGAGGGCTGCTGACGCTCGGAATACTGCTGCACTGGAGGAGAGACTTTTGCATACTCTTTCGGAACGGCTCCAAGTGCCACCGCACCAGATGATACGAATACGTCCTGATTTTCTGGGTGCCCCTGCACATTCTGCAATCCTACCTCAATCGCTGACGATGGCCCCGTTGCTAAGCGACGTACGGTGCAATGCATCCCTTCAAAATTATGCCTATCCAATTGCTGTTGATAAGCCTCTGATTCCTCAAGACACTCCTCCATCTTTGCTCGCAAATCTCGAACTAGATCGATGGCTGTTCGTTCAACACCAGCTCTTCTCAGTGAGGGCAGTGGAAGCGAACCCACATCTCTAACTCGATTTCCATGCGTTGCTTCTCTAGTTCTTGACGTTCACGCAGTCGTGCCATGGTGTCCGCCAAGTACGAGGACGATCCGCTAACGACGCTGGCTCTCGCAGAAGCATCGCATTGGACCATATTGTCCGCTTCATCTGGTCTGGCGCATCCAGTAAATCTATTCTTCTTTCCGGGAGTCGAACGATGACTCATTGTGAATATTTGAAGTTTATATTAAAGTATCGCTAACAAAAACGGTGAGTTGCCTTTCGATTGCTGTCGCAACAAACTGATCGGTGGATGTTACGGTACCATCGAGCTAGTTACCATTGATCAATGGTAACTAGCTCGATGGTACCGTAACAGCCAAAATAGAGAGACAGACGACCACCAAAGCCACGAAAAGGTAAAATAACACGCCGATATACATCTTTTTATCGGCCATCGGTCCGTAAGACCGCACAGCGCTTCATTTACGATACTTCATCAAACAACTCTGACTCTTCTTGTCGAGTATACACTAGTTTTTCCGGCTTATTTAAAACGTTAAGCCCTGACCGAGCTTGAGGACCAAAGATGAACTTTTCGTCTGACTCACGTTGGTCCCTGCGGATCAATGGGAGACTTTTAAAAAAATCATTTTCCAATTTTGTTGCTGCCGCTTCCAGTTGACACTCTCTAAACAAAAAGCCCAATGTCGATACGATGAAATCAGCTCAACATAATAATCCTTGGATGCATTAGAAGCGCTCTTGAATAGTCTGCCAAATAAAAGTTTTTTTTTAAGGTTCATCCATTTAAGCAAATCAACATGATCAAATTGTGATATTGAAATATATTGATATCGCGGGACATTTTCGTTTCTATTGCAAAATGCGGGACGTTTCGCGGGACGGAATCTTACGCGGGACATTTCGTTGAAATGCGGGACTGTCCCGCGTAACGCGGGACGTCTGGTCAGTTTACCTATGAGACTACAGCGATTCTCGTAGGTGGGCAGATTCAATGGGTCATTCCATGGCAGATTACGCAAGGAAAAGCGAACAAATTTTCGCCGAAACGTTTCAATACGCTGTACACTATTTTGGTAATATGGTAACTATACAACACAAGCGTATTCTAGAATGGATCGAATCAATGTACAATATAGGGCCTTGATGCAATGTACATCTGTGAATTGCTTCGTGACACGGAAAATAAAGCCGAGGACTGGACGAGGATGCTTTAGAAGTAATGTAAGCTATATGATCACAAAAGGTGTAACAGTTGCCACAACTGTTTTCATCATGTGATATTTTTGGATTATTTATTTACTTATTTATTATTGGTGTGCATATTTATTGAGTGTTGTGCTATATATATATATATATATATATATATATATATATATATATATATATATATAGTTATTTATTTATTTATTTATTGGTTAGGA
Source organism: Toxorhynchites rutilus septentrionalis (assembly GCF_029784135.1). NCBI lineage: Eukaryota > Metazoa > Arthropoda > Insecta > Diptera > Culicidae > Toxorhynchites > Toxorhynchites rutilus. The sequence goes on along the minus strand of NC_073746.1, from coordinate 317,109,852 downwards.
TAGTTAGTAATTATTCAAATATCAAAATTTAAATTCAAAAACTCACACTGAAACATTTACAGTGTACCTGTACTAAGTCACAACTGAAAGTAAACTAAAAGATACTCCAGAAAGTATACTTAAGAGCTTAGATTTCCCATCCCACCTCCCTGGAGCTGGGCGAAAGCTCAATCGCCAAAGTTGTTCGGCCAATGAGTGTCTGTTCGCGCAGCGCTTACTTTCGTGGCCTTGAGTTTGGGGAGGGGAATGAGAAGGTCGTATTCAAGGACGGTTAGTTGAAGCAAGATGCACACAAGGGGATGCTTTGGGGAAATTGTCTTCGGCTGAGCTTGAGCTCTGAATCGCGAGATACCCTGCGGTTTATCTGAGGACTACAATGTTCTTCGACCATTTTACTAAGAACTGTCCGACATCGCGGAAGCATTGTGCTTTTTGTTCGCGATCGTATTTTGTAAGATTTTCTTTGTATAACGTGGAGTTTTCGTGACTATAATTTGGATTGTTTCAGTGTTAGTATTGTTCCTAGATTCCATAGAACCGCGTAATTATTCAAGCGTGAAACAAAGCGACTAGAGGTACATACATTGTGTAATGTAGGGACTTATTCTAAATGTGAATTAATTATTCAGAACAGGGAAAAACGTCATTGGCAAAAATCTGGTGAACCAATCACGCCAAGCAAAGGCAGCGTCGTCACCATCGCGCCTTCCGAGGATCCGCTGAGCGATACCCACCGGCGGAGAATTCTACGCGAAGAAGCAGAAGATGTGGGTGAGGAAACTTGTGTCCTCACCGCACTCCCCAGGTACCCTTTTTTTTTTTATCTTCGCTTATTTTTCGTCGGCCTATTTCCGCCACTTTAGTGCCAATCACCGACATCAGGGAGGCGACTCCACCTGTTCCTACCTATCAGACTCAACAACTCATGAGCCGGGCCAACTTCTTTTACTTCCGCTCCGAAGGAAGACGTAACCAGAGATTTTTCGCCTCAGAAAATCCCAACGACGCCAGCTGGGATTGAACCCAGGCCGATCGGATTGTGAGGCTGTTACGCTAACCATACAACCACTGGCGCCGTCACCCCAGGTACCCTGTATTGTATAGTTTTGTCCATGTGCACATGTGATGTCCCCATAGTTTAAGCAAAAATAAATGTACAAATAAATTGTAGAAATGTAAAATCATAGTCTACCCAAATGCAGAAAGTTTTGTAGTGATGTCTAGGAGTAAAAGTCGCTATAATACATGTGATCCTGTGAACATTCAATTTATTTTTATTAAGGTTTCACGTTATCCGTGTTTCGTAGTTGATGTCTGGAGTTGTTTGTGGTCCGCCTTTGTTTCCCAGATGGCCGTGCCAGTCTGGTAATTTGTTAGAGTAACGTTGCCTGTGATGAGAAAACCCTGTAGTGGTTTTCCGTCGTATTCGGAGTAATTCTGGGTTGTTGGTGATTTTCTTGGAGCTTCCTGCGGGTGTCTTCTGTCAGCCTTCGCTGACTGGAATTCGTACAGCTCAATCGTCCCCCGATCCTTATAAAAGGACACAAATGCGTGTCAGGCCTCTAGCTGGGCAACGAACGCGGCGATTGGTCCTCGAAAGAGGTGGCGCTTAAGCCAATCGCTTAAGAGAGGTCGGGTGGGAAAGCTAACTTCTTAGCCTTCTTCGAGCTGGCCGTAGGTTCCGGGTTGTCTTTTGAAACCCGGTCCGCTACAAAGGTTAGTTTAGAGTCTAACATAATTCCAAGGTCTTTGATAATGTCCACACGTCTCAAAATTTCACCGTGCAGTCTATATTCAAAGCTTATCAATGCTTATAATGTGCTTATCAATGTTCGAGAGAACGAAATAACCGAACATTTGGATGGATTTGCGCACCATTCAGCAGAAAAAAAAATCAGCTGCTCTTGCAGAAACTCCGCATCTCCAGTGGAATTCACGCGGAAAAACAACTTGAAGTCATCGGCTTAGGAGAGCTTCAGGCACTTCAGACGAAAATTAATGTCATTAAGGTATAGCAGAAAAATATATGGGCCGAGGTGGGTACTTGCGGAACACCAGACGTTACACGAAAAGGAGAAGATATAGTGTCTCCAATTTTCACCGACATAATACGACATAATAGTTTATGTTTTATTAATTTTTTATTTATAGGGGGGACCGCCACTCCTATGAGAGAGGGGAGGAGAGTCTAACTACCATAGAAACATTTATTGCACCCTTAAACCTCTATATGCCTAATTTGGTTTCATTTGCTTGAATAATTCTCGAGTAATGCAGAAATTTGTGTTTTATTTGTATGATAGCCCCCCCCCCCCTTAGAGAGGGGGTAGGGGTCTCAAACTATCACGAAAACCTTCCCCGGCCCCAAAAACCCGTACATACCAATTTTCATGTTGATCGGTTCAGTAGTTTCCGAGTCCATAAGAATCAGACAGACATACAGACAGACAGACAGAAATCCATATATATATATATATATATATATATATATATATATATATATATATATATATATATATATATATATATATATATATATATATATATATATATATATATATATATATATACGGTCTGTGAGACCGTATGCGTCAGTATGGGATTGAGCGAAACTGTAGCTGCCCGCCAGCAGGATCGAGAGCATGTGTGTGTTTGAAAATGCGAATGGGCTATTTATACCCACTAAGTTGAAAACGAGCAGAGCTCAAATTGCAATATTCCCTCTCTCCACATTGTCCGTTAACCTGTTTGAGTAAACACTTTTGCATTTCAAAAAACCGTTCTAGTTTCTCGTTATTGACAGCACGGATAGATAAGCACAAAAATGAACAGAAAAAATGTATGGGAAAATGAGAATGCTTCCAGTTTTCATTAATTTAAACTATTCACAGAGCATGATATCTTAACGTACAGCGTACTAAACAAACCTTACAGCAGATTCAAATGAAATCGTCTTGGGAATGCAGATTTCGGAAGCATACTTTTTTAATTGGATGAAAGTCTGTATTTATTTTGGACTAGATGTAATATGAGCTGCCCACAAAAATTCGGACCATTTGTACGCTTTAAAAATATCATAAATTAGATTTTTTTTCAAATATCGCGGTTGCATTCAGAAAGATGTTGACCATAAGAATTTTTTCTTTAAATTATATAAAAAATCTCTAAGTTATGGGAAAAATTGATCGATAATATGCAAAAATTTCAGAAATTCTTATAAATTCGTTGTCGTCAAAAACAATTTTATCACATATTAACATTCCAAATTTTCTAAACGATTTCTATTTTTCATGGAAATTAAAAAAAAACTATGTATTTGAGATATTGCAAATAACATTTTTTGACGAAGAACTACGTCTTTCTGGAAGGGCGCAAAATCGGAAAACAGGTGACGTTTCTATGAAATAAAGATAACGTTAATAACTATGTGAGCTGTGTACAAAATCTCATGATTTGCGTACCAATCGAATTGAAAATATGATTCTATGATTCGTTTGATATACTATACATTACACTTCGCTAATCTCTAAACGGGTTAAATTCATGAAAACTGGAAGAACTTCCTTTTTTCCCATACATTTGTTCTGCCGATTTGTGTGCTAACCCTACCTGTATTTCGAATGTTAATAACTCGAACATTTCTTAACAGATCGGAAAGATGTTTGCATCAATTCATAGGAAATATTTATAGGCGTCTATTAAATTAATAAAATGTTATTTTTCATGAGATTAATAATTGAATAACTGTAAAATGTCAAGCGTTATCTAACTGCCAAGTGTTGATTGGCCCGATTTGCTGTTTCCCCAACACAAACTTCAAAATCGATGTACCTGTGGAAATCCGCTTTGCAAATTCATTCGTTGCGTGGACACCAACTGGATAACATCGTTGCTGGGCGAGCTGGACGGCTAGGGATCGAGTGCCTTTCTCAAGGCAAGAGAGTGGAGGTGTAGTGCTGGAGTAGAGTAAAGTTTTCCAAGGGCCTTTTTCAAGGCTAGAGACGAATAAACTGAAAAAGTTTAAAGTCCCTATAATACAAAACCTCTCTTCCTTCCTTTGCAAATATACATGCAAGTTGGGGGTATTTTTGTCCCCACCGAGCTGTGTTTCCCTAACACGGACTTCAACATCAATGCGCCTGGAGGAATCCGCTTTGTAAATACATGCAAGTCGGGGATATTTTTTGATGTTGAGTACTTTTGTATTCGCTTGTCGTTGTGCAGACTGAAATATGTTTCCCTAACACGTACAAATCGTCATTTCAGATACTAGAGGTGAATGAACTTTCGCGGTTCGAGAACTGCGTAAACATGAGACGTGCAATAATTTCAGAGGGAAATGGAAATACAATGATCGTTTGACAATTTTGCCGTATACATATTTTGGTATTCCTAGGCATCATATCAAACATAAAAGCTCGTTAATCAAATTTATTTGTAACGAAGAACATAACCTATTACAACAATTTCGATGCATTCTAAAATGATATCCGAAGTGGTAAACAAGTGAATTGCATAATATAATTGTGTAATTCTTCGTCGAAAATATGCGGTCGTGTCCTAGATACAACTCGTTACATTTTTTTTCGTAAACAAAAAAATTTTTTTTTCCTGATTTTGTTTTGATTCTCTATAACTCTTTCAAAGACACCATTTCATTGCAACTCATAGTTTTTGAGATAGGAATGATCAATGATTTCTGTTACTAAAACCGGTGCGCGTTTTTGAAAAGTTACTCTTGAACCAAATAGTGTAAATTCCTCTTGTCCAAAACAAATACAACCTTCCATGCAAATCAAAACGACTCATGTTTTGTCATTTTTCGTTTCGATTTGGATTAAGTTTGATAGAATTGATATACATATCATCGAGATCCGTTTGCAGCAAAAAACTAATACTAACGTTAACATTATTTCATAAAAACGTGACCCGTTTTCTGTTACTGAAAATCATATATTGTAAGAGATTGTTACTAAGTACCCAACTAGATTGGTGCGAAAATCAGGTAAATCCGTCAAAAAATGACTGAGCTTGAAATTGGACGTCGGAATTGCGCTGGTATAAAAAACATTAACAAGCAAATAGTTTGAAGATATTTATTTTCACTTCGATTCGTAAACCATCAAGTCCAGTAGTTCAATCAAATGCTCACAGTGGTCCAGGTCCAATTGCAATACCTGCTGGGATGACTTCTCCGGCTGGAACCGCAATTCCTCCACTTTTCAGGATTTGAACCAAAGTTTTCTTCGGCAGACAGGAGTAGATCGTCTTCTCTTCCAGTCCATAGCAAGGCCTTCGGCAGCCAATGTCCGCACCAACGATAGGAATCTGTCGTTTGTTTGCCGAAGAACCATCCGCAGCATCCAAAGACGTGGGAACTTGGTGATTGAAACTCTCGAAGCTGTCCACCTCGGCGCCCGCTGCGATCGGTCGGTTAAGGAAGGTTCTGTCGGGTCCGAATGCGTAGCTACTGATCACCTGTGGGGCGATCCACAGGGCCAGAGTGATGAGGACAGTTGAGCTGATTGCCATTGTGGATTAGGTTGCGATGGAAACTGATGCCTTCTCGAAAGATTTCTTTGGTTTTTATACTAATTCCACGTGACTACCAAACATGACGTTTTTGCTCATTTTTAAGTGTACACCGGGTAGATTATCTTGAATTCGTCACTTTCTGAGCGTGCTCGAATTTGAAGCGGTTTATCACTCGAGACATCCGCAAGAAATTGTCTCGCGTTCGCCTACAAACAGCGAAGCACGCTTCGGAAGCAACGAGCTTAAGATAATCCCGACGCTGTATATCGAGACATGAACAAAAGTCTATTAGTAACGCGGGTTTAGTATAAAAACCAGAGTGATCTTTCGAGAAAGCATCAGTGTTCATCGCAACCTAATTCACAATGGCAATCAGCTCAACTGTCCTCATCACTCTGGCCCTGTGGATCGCCCCACAGGTGATCAGCAGCTACGCATTCGGACCCGACAGAACCTTCCTTAACCGACCGATCGCAGCGGGCGCCGAGGTGGACAGCTTCGAGAGTTTCAATCACCAAGTTCCCACGACATTGGATGATGTGGATGGTCCTGCGGCAAACAAACGACAGATTCCGCTCCCGGCTCTCCCCGCTGCGGACATTGGCTGCCGGAGGCCGTGCTATGGACTGGAAGAGAAGACGATCTACTCCTGTCTGCCGAAGAAAACCTTGGTTCAAATCCTGAAAAGCGGGGGAATTGCGGTTCCAGCCGGAGAAATCATCCCAGCAGGTGTTGCAATTGGAGCTAGACCGCTGTGAAGAACGGATTTGACTACAAGACTTGATGATTGAAAGAATGCTTGCGACTTGACTGAGTAAAACGATAAAAACAATCGTGATTTTTGTACCGCACAGGAAATAAATATCTTCAAATTATTTGTTTGTTTTACTTTGGTGATCTGATATGAACGCTGCTATTACATCATTCCCTTCTAGAGGCAAATTCAAATCTTATTCAAATTGTCTCATCGGAAAATGGTATTATGTGAGGGGTTACCATTACATAAGATATACTCGTAGGACTATCGCATGTCCCCAGAGATCAAATACGAGTAGCTGCTCGGTAAGCTTTAGAATAAGTTGTTCGTTATTGCGTCCCTCCCAAAACATTACCGAAAGTCCGTTATGACACGTTTTTGAATTGGCTTTGTACAATCCTTTCGCATGTATACTAGGGCTTGGCACTGTACGTGCCGTTGAAGTCCGGAAGTGAAGAGCGTTGGTCATTCACCTCTTGCAGGAAAACGATAGCGGTCTTGTGTACGTGAGTAATGCAGTTATGAGGCTTGGCTGGTGGCAGTTTTGGCAGCTACTCTACCGCTAGCGGTTGAAAGTTTTAATACAGGTTCATAATCACCAAAATTAAAATGGTAATAATTTACATTTTCGCTACAACACTTTACCGCATACTAATTATTGAAGTGGAAGAGTCTAAATAAAGAAGACAGGGCGTATCAGATCATCGAATTGAGTTTCATAGTTTGTTCTGATCGGCTTATTAAGGACTATTTAGGAGAGTGAGTTGTGTGCTTATGTCGAAATAAAAAGATTAAAAACCCCGTTTCGTCATGAATTTCTACGTTGTGAATTTCACACGCTAATAGAAATTAACCCGAAGTTTGTAAAGGTCGACACCTACGAGGAGGTAGATCAATCGGAAGTTAATCATGTAAATTGTTCTGAATGCGGATTTCTCAAATTTTATTTAAATCGTTGCTGGAGAAGGTTCAAATGAGTCAACTGAATGAAGTCGAATTCCCTGGTATTTTTCCACTAAGGATCGTTTCCATTACGCCGAGCCGTCCCCGTTTCGATGCGAAGACAGAGAAGACGATGACTACTTCGACAATACAAACACAGCTTAATACTATTGGTTTCGGTTGGTGTCACGACTAACAAATAAACATTTAAGGTAGCATGCTTTACCTGGACAGTTAAACCTAGCACTTGCTTCCCGCATATAAATGAATAAATAAATGAAAAATCTTTGAACAAGCGAAACAAGCAATTGTAAATAAACTTTTAATGTGTAAATAAATAATTGAATAAATAAAGAAGGTGAATAAATAAGTAAATACATAAATAAACATATAAATAAATAAATAAATAAGTAAATAAATACAACAAAGCTAACAAAATTCTTTGTGAAACACCAACCTGGGGGTCTACGATTTACTGTTTATTTCGTTCTTTACAAAAATTGGACTCATACGTCATCTTTTCTACGACAGTGCTACCAATGCTAGGTTTTCAAAAGTCAAAGATGTGGATATGGACGGTAAATTTCTCAAATGACAGGACATCACAAACAAATATTTTACAAAATTCATTTACAATGTTTGTGAGGTCAAAACCGACGGTTGACCTTTCCACCAAATTTCACATTGTTACCCAACGTTTGGTTACAAATTATCGAAGCTACCGGATCGTGCATCAGTCGATTAAGCTCTCATTTATCGATCACGAACCGTGGCCTACGTTTACCGTGTTTTCGATAACTACCATCACCGTAATGTGATGAAACTGTGGAAAAAGGCCTAGGGCTTATAATCGAATACGAATTCAAGAAGAATTGTGAGTGTTCATAGTCTCGAAAAAACAAAAGGAGATCCGGAGAACATCGAGGTCAAGTCCAATTTTTCTTGTTGTATCCATTTATGGGACAAAGGCGGTGTCCTAACGTAGCCGTTTGGGAAACGCCGAATTGATATCGTATGGAAGTTAATTTGCAGTGGTTCAGCACAGCGTCACACCGCATCAATTATATTATGGAAGTTTGCCTCAGTGAGATCCACTACTCTAGGCAAATATTCCTCTTTGTTCATCTTCTTTCCCTTTGTTCACGGAGACTTTACATCTTACGATTTCCCCTCCGTTGCTCGTCGATAAGTTGCTCGTTACTGACTGCTTTGTTCGGGAAAGCACACAAATGGACAGAACAAATGAATGAGGAAATGGGAATGCTTCCAATTTTCATCAATTTAAACCATATACAGACTATGGGATTGTAATGTATAGCATTTCAAACAAATCTTAGGGAATTTCCGATTCGTTTGGTATGTAAATCGCCAAAATCTGTTCGCGGCAAAAATAGTTATTAACGTTAACTTTAATTCATAAAAACGTGACCTGTTTTCTGATTTGGCACCTTTAATGAAAGACGTAGTTCTACGTCAAAAAATGGGCAGATGTAGCTTTCGTTAGTGCACCCGTGGCCGAGTGGTTAGCGTCTCCACTCCCGTCCTTGCCAGGGGATTTTTCGTCAAAGAAATTTCCTTCGACTTGCACTGTGGTCACGCGTATTCTAGAGCTTGCCCCACGGAATACATTCAAGGCGTGTTATTTGACTTAAGAAATCTCAACTAAGTATTAATAAATGACGCTAGTTAATGCATATGTTGAGACGGCAAAACTTCCATAGGGAACGTTAAAGCCATTCAAGAAGAAGCTTCCGTGACCGAATGGTGAACGCTTTGGGTTCGATTCCTGTTCAGGTCGGGGAATTTTCCGTCGACGAAATTTGTACCGACTTGCACTGATAACCTAAGCTATATAACATTGAGTCGGCGTATTTTTTTCTTTCTTTTAGATTTTCGCAGCAAAAAAAGTGGGTGGGTTATGATATAACCGCAAGGTTGACTTGGGACTACCGTTGGCTTAGTAATAATTTGTTTGTTTGAAACAATTTTCGAATTCAATTGAATTCAACATTATTGCTGTGTAGGTAAATAATCTGAACAAACGCCATGTAATGTAAGGCACCTTGGTTTTGGTGACTGTGTTTGGGAAACCGAAAATCGGGTTAATCAAAACGGGGCAGTTGGGACGTTTAGATAATGTTTGAAATTTTACAGTTATTCAATTGCTTATACTCGATTATCCGGAGTATTGATTTTTTTTTCACTCCGGATAATCGAGTCAAAACAATTTTTTTTCTTTATTTGTTTTTTGTTGTTGCATGTATTTTTCGTTTTTTGAAAATAAAAGAGGAATTTGATTTTTGATTCATCCCCTTAAAGTCAGAAAACACCTTTCTCACATGAAAAAAGTCATAGGAGGGTTGTGTCCGAAACACGACCGCATAGTTGACGTAGGATTCCGTTAGGCTATCTGTTGATTTTGGATATGTTTGAAGAATTACATGATAATGATTTGGCGGCCCTGAAAGGGTCCGTTTTGTTTGGTTGTTGCGTATTGTTTGTTCACTCCACCAGTGTTTACCGAGTAATGATGACAGAAGGATGATAAATAGTCGTTAAATGGTGCGTATCAGATTAAAGATACTGAAGCGGAACGAGATATGATGAAAACCGCCCTCTGTGATCCTGGACGAGAAAAAACTCACCAATGTAATATAAGATAATTACCAATACCGAACACGATTGCCAATTTTTCTCATCAGTAAAAACATGTTACTTTAATATAGAGAAAACATATTTGATATTTTTCACTTTTCCAATTTTACTCGCCGTATAAACTTTCCTTGGGTGAACATGAACACAACCAAACAGACAGCTTAAACCAAACGACCCGTTCTCGAGCGGGAACACACCTTGGTTTTTATTTATGAAAATTGAAATAAATCGTTTCATATATTAAGTCATTTTTAACACAACTGCTACTATATACAATTTTACACTTACACTTATGCTAAATTTTTCACAAATGACCGATGGTGTGGTCATTGATATGAAATTTCACGAAGCAACCAACATTAAAGTTCCAAATTTAAATTATATTTGTTAGAATTAATCGTATCAGTCACCTTACTTGAAATACAAGAATGCCCCCGACTTGTATATATTTGCAATGCCGATTTTCCCTAGGCAGCTTGGTTTTAATATCTCTGTTAGGGAATACATTTCGGTAGGAACAGAAGCTCCCTCTACTTGCATGTATTTGCAATGCCGATTTTTCCTAGGCAGCTTGGTTTTGATGTCTCTGTTAGGAACACATTTCGGTGGAAGCAAAAGCTCCCTTTACTTTTATGTATTTTCAATGCCGATTTCCCCCAGGCAGCTTGGTTTTGATGTCTCTGTTAGGGACCCACCGCATGTATCGTTCATTTCGACCAATCAGAAGTGGGTATTTACGTTAGGATAGTGGTTGAGATTTTCCAATTGTTCGGTAGTTAGTTTCATGACATATACTATTTTCTTCAATATAAAAATTGTTATGGAGTGCCGAAATCGATTGACGCAAAAATTTCATCAATCCATCATCAAATGACTGAACAATAAGCATTTGAAATTTGACCATTTTCACGATGTATTCGATTCCCGAGTTTCAAGTTGTACCCCAATATGTTCCCGAAAGACGTAATCCTACGTCAAAAATTAATTTATCCAGATTCTCTCAGGAGGTGATAGACGATCAAATTTGATGAAAAAATTCCTCCTACGCATATGTTCGAATTTGAACAATGACAGAGTTTCAGAACTTTTTTTGACGTAGGACTACGTCTAACCGGAAGATATAGGGGGTGAAATGGAAATCTGGGCACTGAACAAGTAGGAAAAAATGCAAGATTTGGAACGCTTATAACTCGAGCATTTCTCAATAGATCGCGAAGGTTTTTGCATCAATTGATAGAAAATATATCTACGCATTTATCATAACGAATAACATTTCATTTTTCTTGAGATAAATAATTGAATAATTGTGAAATATCAAGCATTGCCAAAATGCACTATGTGCCCATTTTTGATTGGTCCATTTTGTGCTCCTCAAATCGTACCGACCAAAATGGGCAACCAGCGGCAGCAGCGAAATAGAATGAAGCACGCTTGGAAAGGAAAAAGAAAAAAATGAACGAAACATTGGTCGCAGTCTCACACATGCGTAATTCTCGAGCCAGCCAGTCAGCTTAAAAATCCCCGCTCCGCTGCCGTAACGATCATTCTTTGTGTGGACACCGACTGGACAACATCGTTGCTGGACGAGCTGGACGGCGAGGGATCGAGTGCCTTTCTGAAGGCAAGAGGGCGGAGGTGGTAGCGCTGGAGTAGAGTAGTAGAGTAGAGTAGAGTTTTCAAAGGGCCTTTCTCAAGGCTAGAGACGAATGAACTGCAAAAGTTTAAAGTCTCTATAATACAAGACCTTCCTTCCTTCCTTCCGTAACGATCATTCTTTGTGTGAACACCGACTGGACAACATCGTTGCTGGACGGGCTGGACGGCGAGGGATCGAGTGCCTTTCTCAAGGCAAGAGGGCGGAGGTGGTAGCGCTGGAGTAGAATAGAGTAGAGTTTTCAAAGGGCATTTCTCAAGGCTAGAGACGAATGAGCTGCAAAAGTTTAAAGTCTCTATAATACAATACCTTCCTTCCTTCCGTAACGATCATTCTCGTTCAAACCGTACATCACATCGGTTCGCATCACAACACATCAACAAACCAACCCAAGCAGCCATGTCTGGACATGGTAAAGGGGGAAAAGTGAAGGGAAAGGCAAAATCCTGCTCGAACCGTGTTGATCTGGAGTTCCCCGCAAGGGTAGCTAGGCCGAGCGCGTTAGTACCAGTGCACCAGTCCACCTAGCCGGCGTTATATAGTTTCGGCCGCCGAAGTGATCGAGTTAGCAAAGCTGCTCGTGACGATAAGAAAACCCGCATTCGGAACAGAACACATTCGGTTCGGTGGACATCAAGACAACAGGCAGTTGCAGCGAGTGGCGAGTGGCAAACGCAATCGCAAAACGGCAGCAGGTAGCAGAAGAAAAAAGTTTGTTCTTTATACAAACTTATCGAAATGTTTTTTTTTCAAAACCACGAGTACTAAGTTTTCTAAATTGGAACCATTCCATTAAACAAGGCGCTTTTCAGGGCCATTAAACCTTCCAAAAAAGAGTTTAGGAAATACAGTTCAATGTTTTCTAAAACATTATCCAAAATAATAATAAAACACAAATTGATTTTTTCATAATTTGTTTGCCAGGATCTGATGAGTATGTGAATTTGGCAGTTGTTCTGAGCTTATTGATAGTTGGGGACTTTCCAGATTATTCAATTTTCACCAATTCTTAAATTGTTTCCAGATTGAAAGTACAGTAATTTACAATTAGTTCGACATTTAGCTAATTGGACGGACATGTAATGCGACTTATTTAGATGGACATTTTTGTAAACATAGAGATCCAAATTATGACCCCACATTGAAAGTCGACACTGTTCCACTGTCATCCCAAATGTTCAATTACAGGTTAAAATCGCCTCCAATGCGACACTGAGTGGCGCTTCGGCACGTCGCATTGAATGTAATTTACTGTACAACATGTCACAAAGCTGGATGGGAAGAAATTTTCCAACTGTGAAAGCTGTGGCGAGTGGCAAACGCAATAGCTAAACAGGAAGGTTTAACCGAACAAGATGGGAATATCGAGTGATAACAAAAACACAACACCAAAGGTTCTTTTCAAAACCATCAACATATTCATAAAGAGTAAACAGTAAACTAATCCATTTTTCAGGTAGATTTTCAGGTTCACGTAGGAGAAGAAAATAAAACAACATATTTAAAATATATCTTTAACAAAAGCTGTCCCCTTTGTATAGTCCTACGTCACTCCGGTTATGTCCCCGACATTACCCACCCGTCTTTTTTGTTTCGGACTCTGTTGCTTCAAACTGGCTCTACATTAAAAAGTACGCTACGGATGACGATTCTGATGCATTCATTTGGAAAATGAGAAAATTTAGTACAGGATATAGTAGTGGAACAACTAAATTAGTGAATTTTAATAACATTTTGGTGAAACACTTAAAAGTTAATAATTTTTATGTGTTATTATTAATTTTATCCTAAAAATTTATATTAAACTAGATTGTTTCTATCAATTAAAGTGAATTTCTTTAACCGCTCCACAATTTGTGCTTTCTTAATTTGGCTGCAATATCGATATAAACAATTCCTGGTGAAAATTCAAGCAAAATCTTCAAAAATCACGATTTTTATCCCACTGTACATGTAATAGCCACTCAAACTTCACCTTAACGTTGAAAGGTTACATTTCTTCATGAAATAAGCCATATTTGAAATATAAAAAAAATATTTGTTTCCCAAACTGAATATAATCGAGTCCAAAATTGTATACAATCGAATCACATATAATCGAGTCTGTATATAATCGAGTCGGACCTGTACTGTATTCTATTAGTCAAATCATTTCATTTGATACCAATATTGAGGGGATTGCACAAAAACACATAGTATGGCGGCGACCTTTTCGAATTTATGTTGTTCATAGTGTAGTGTATTCTCCAAATCAAGCCATTCAGCCGTTTTTTTCGGCCAAATTGAATTGTTCAAGATCATGGAATACGCAGTTTTATAATGACAGTAGAATTAAATGTATGTTCCAAATTTCAGATCAATCAGTCAACAGGAACGGGGTCAATTTTCTATTATTGTGGGACAACCCAACAAACATTCAAACATACATAGAAACAGGTCAAGCTGAATGAAACCATTCAATAAGTAATTAGTTGTTTGGGGACTGCGGCCATCTTGAAATTGAATATTTCATTATCTGCTATGTTCTACTAGTCGAGAAATTTCTTTTGATACATTTTTGGGCATGTTTCATAAATAACTGTTTTCTACTAGTCAAGCTCTCTCGTTTAATACCCGTATTGATGTGGTTCTGAGAAAATATGTAATCCGCCATTTTGTAGTGGCCGCCATCTTGGATTTGCATTTTGACGTAGGACTACATTTATCATTTCTATACCGGGGTGTAAGTTCAAAGTTTCGAAAATGAAAGCGTTACGTCGGAAAACGAGATTTCGAGCGTTAATAGCTCCTAAACAACTGAATGAAATGGTATGATAAGCACTTCATTAGAAGGATAAAATGTCTACGCATTATATGCTTGTTACTTTTTGATGCAAAAACTTGTTTCAATAGCCCTAAAATTGCTTTCAAAACAGGCTATTGAAATCACACCAATCGGTAAATAAGCGAGTGCCACACGGAAATCCACTCAGTTATGATTGTGCAACGATTGAGGTACGATCACTGGAATGAATGGATGCTTTCCTAACACAGACTTCAAAACCATGGAGCCTGGGGAAATCGGGATTGCAAAATAGATGCTAGCAGCGGATACTTTTGTGCTCGCTTGCGTTTCTGCAAATCGGAATGTTTCCCCAACACAGACTTCAAAATCATGGAGTATGGGAAAATCGGCATGGCAAAATAGGTACAAGCAGCGGATACTTTTGTACTCGTTTGCGTTTTCAGTAATTCCGAAGCCAAGAAGTTGGGAACATCGGTATTGCAGATACATCCAAGTCAGGAGTACTTTTATACCCCCATTCATTTTTACACCCCGGAATTCGATTTGCTAACACGGTCTACAAAAGCGGGTACAAATGCATCGCTTTGGCTCGCCACTGAACTTCTACGCATATCGTTTGATGATTAGACAAAATGTTAATAACTATTTGCTGCGATAACTTTTTCCCAATACAGATTGAAATTTGTTTACAATCGAATTCGTTTCATTCATTCACTAATTTAATCGATACACATAAAAAATAGCTCTGCGCAGCGACGACATCGTACCCAATTAGGAACATCCGGGGTGCAATAACTAAGAATTGAAGAAACACAAATGATTACTAAGCCAACGGCAGTACTACGTCAACATTGTGGTTTTATCATATGTATAACCCATCCATAGTTTTTCATAAATAACTGCATTCTACTAATCAAGCCCTTTCTTTTGATACCCATATTAGCTATTCAATATAGAATTATTATACAAATTATTCAAAATTTCCGAAAATCAAAAATAAAAAAAAATACTCCGGATAATCGAGTCTAAAATTCTGGATAATCGAATCCCGGATAATCGAGTCCGACCTGTATCAGGAAAAATGACATTTTATGTATTGTGATAGATGCGTAGAAATATTTCTCATCAATTGTTGCAAACATCTTTCCGGTCTATTAAGAAACAATCGAGTTATAAGCATTCGAAATCTTTCATTTTTTCCCACATGTTCTGTGTTTAGGTTTTCATTTTACTCCTCATATATTCCGGTTAGACGTAGTCCCACGTTAAAATAAAGAAATGTTAGGTATAAGAGGACGAGATAAATTATAGAACAATTAAAAAAAAATCGAGGGGTGGTATCCGAGATACGACCGCTTAGGACGTAGAACAACGCAATCGTGTTTTTTGAAATTTGTTGGTTTATTATTTCGGCTATTATTTGCGAATACGTCGAAATTTCATAAATAACTCTTTAGTAAAAAGTTGCGGGGACCCTGAAAAGGTTTAATGGCTTGCGTGGTTTTGTAGAATCATTTCGAGGAGCAGCGATTCTTTCTTTGCGAAAACAATACACAATACAATGGTCATATGTCGCAATTTGTTATTTATATCAATACACGCATTGCACTGAGTATTTAATGAGAGACGTCTGCATCTCTATTCTACAAGCATCAGAATAAGCGACCTTTGTTGTTTCCGGCACAGAAAGATTCTGAGAATTTCCCTCATAGCAGATGCAATACGTATACGCTAGCGACAGCTTACTTACTATGCAAGGATGGAGTTTACTTCGCAAATATTCCCCCTTCGTTGATTCTATTCTAGCGGCTGCATAAGTTGCCCGTTAAAGACAGCTCTGTTCGGGAAAGCACACAAATGGACAGAACAAATGTATGGGGAAATAGGAATACTCCCAATTGTCTTCAATTTAAACCATATGCAGACTATGGGATTGTAATGTATAGCATCAAACAAATCTTAGAAAATTTCCGATTCGATTGGTATGCAAATCGTTGAAATCCGTTCGCAGCAAAAATAGTTATTAACGTTAACTTTATTTCATAAAAACGTGACCTGTTTTCTGATTTGGCACTCTTAATGTAAGACGTAGTCCTACGTCAAAAAAACTAGAAGTGGGTTATATCTTTGATAGAACCGCAAGGTGGACGTAGAACTAATGTCGACTTAGCAATCAATAAGTAACAATAAGCATATGAATCTAAGACGTTTCATCTTTCGAATAAAGTGATTATCACACTTCGTTTAGCCGGGAAAAAATTATTAACGTTCAAAGAGGGAATCGATTTCTCCTCGGAAATACCCACTCCCCAAACCCCGACAATTGGAATCATCGTTGATCCGGATCAGGATTATTGACGCTTGAGAAGGAATGGATTCCTCCTCGGAATTACACATCGGAAATAAGACCCCCTTCCCAACAATTCCAACTTCTCAATAACGACGATCGATTGCAGCATTCGTAAGCAAATAATTTTATAACGCTGCTTTTATAAATGTGATTTCTTCGATATGCAATATAATATCCACTTCGATCATATCCACTACACCGTATCATACCATATCAAATCCATAATCAATCCGAGTACAATAGTACCTGCTGCTTGCATCTGATTTGCTATGCCGATTTCCATAGGCTCTATGGTTTTGAAGTCTGTGTTAGGGAAGCATTCCGATTTCCAGAAACGCAAGCAAGTACAAAAGTACCCGCAGCTCGCATCTATTTTGCAATGCCGATTTCCCCAGGCTTCATGATTTTCAAGTCTGTGTTAGAGAAAAATACCAATTTGCAGAAACTCAAACGAATACAAAAGTACCCGCTGGTTGCATCTAATTTGCTATGCCAATTTCCCCTGGCTCCATGGTTTTGAAGTCTGTGTTAGGGAAACATCCATCCATTCCAGCGATCGTACCTCAATCGTTGCGCAATTATAACTGAGTTGATTTCCAAGCGGCACTCGCTTATATACCGATTGGTGTGATTTCAATAGCCTTTTTTGAACGCGTAGACATTTTATCTTTCGAATGAAGTGTTTATCATAATATTTCATTCAGTTGTTCAGGAGCTATTAACGCTCAAAATCTCGTTCTCCGGCGTAACGCTTTCGTTTGCGAAAGTTTGAACTTACACCCCAGTATAGAAATGAAAGACGTAGTTCTACGTCAAAAAAAAAAAGAAATACACGTTATGATTACCTATTCAAAATCTAGGCTCGGAATGCTGTGCTAATGGCGTGTACACGTCTAAAATAACTGACACAAATTTGAATTACAGATTTCTGATAATGTAGATGTTATCGTCTACATTAAAAAGCAGTGATCCGAGCACTAGATAACGTCGGCCGATCATTTCAACAAACGTTGATAGTAACGTTACGTGACGCCATGCAAAACACGGCATTCTTAGTCCAGTTTAAGTATTAATGAAAGATAAATATGTAAAAATGGTAATCAAAAATTCAATTTGTAACATTAAAAATTAATTATAACATTCTTTCGCTCGCAGAATATATGAGGGCTTTGTACCTAATTATATTATACTCCTTATTTTGTTTAGATAAGTTTGCATCCATTTCGTGTTGAATGTCTATGAAGTAGAAGTCAGTGTAAAATTTCTGAATAAATCAATCAATTTTGTTTTGGCTTCCAGAAACGATTCATGTATTTACTCAGTACTCAGTAGAATACTGAGACGTTGTTATGCCCGTACTACCACCGTTTTTGAAATTGTTAGTCAAGATACAAAAATGAGATAATGATGAAAATAACTAGCATCAAGAAAATTGGAAAACAACGAAAAGAAGTCAGATCTAATGGTAGAGATTATGTAAGTACGAATGACAACGATTTGCGATGCATTTTCAACTTCGTGAGCAATCATGGTCCAACAGAACATCTCAACACGAGAACATTTATGAATCCATCTGGGGATCAACTGAACTTAATCGAACACGCCTTGATCGACCTGCTTCCAGACATATATCAAAAGTAAGTACATACCGTGGTAAAGACGGAAGATGTACAAAAGAAGGAAACGTAGACGACATTGTTGAAGCAACTTGTTCATCGCTCCTGACATCCGCCTTCGCTCATTTATAGCCCAAACAGCACGCTTCAAAAGTAACGAATTGAAGATAATCCACTTTGCGGTACACCGAAAAATGAGCGAACTGTGTTTAGCCTGGTGATCACGTGACAGTAGTATAAAAACTAGAAAGATTTTTCCAGAAAGCATCAGTCGTCTTCGCAACCTAATTCACAATGGCAATCAGCTCAACTGTCCTCATCAGCCTGCTCGTGTGGATCGCCCCACAGGTGATCAGCAGCTACGCGTTCTCCCCTGAAAAAACTTTCTTCAGTCGAGCACTGGCAGCCGGAGCCGAGGCGGATAGTTTTGAGAGCTTCAATCACCAAGTTCCGACGTCTTTGGATGCTGCGGATGGTTCCTCGGCCAACAAACGACAGATTCCCCTGCCTGCAGCGGACTGTGGCTGCCGGGGGCCTTGCTATGGACTGGAGGAGAAGACAATCTACTCCTGTCTGCCGAAGAAAACCTTGGTTCAAATCCTGAAAAGCGGAGGAATTGCGGTTCCAGCCGGGGAAATCATCCCAGCAGGTGTTGCGATTGGAGCCAGACCACTGTGAAGAACGGATTTGACAACAGGACTTGATGGCTCACGGAATGCTTGCGGCATGGCAAAATAATAATGAACGATTTTGTTGTTATTTTTGTACAGAACTGTAAATAGATATCTTCAAATAACTTCCCTGTTTCGCTGTGATGTTGAACTCTTTGATGGCATCGATTTTAATTATTATTCCGATATACTCATAAAGATCTAGAATTTTAGACAAACGGTTGAACGACACCTTCCAGCCTGCAAGGTTCCAGGTCTGTTGAAATGATTTTAGAAACTTTGAAAAAGGTAATCTGAGATGTATTCAAATTAATAAAAAAAGACGGATGGGTAATGTCGGGGACATAACCGGAGTGACGTAGGACTATACAAAGGGGACAGCTTTTGTTAAATATATATTTTAAATATATTGTTTTATTATCTTCTCCTACGTGAATACCTACCTATCTACCTGAAAAATGGATTAGTTTACTGTTTACTCTTTATGAATATGTTGATGGTTCTGAAAAGAACCTTTGGTGTTGTGTTTTTGTTATCACTCGATATTCCCATCTTGTTCGGCTAAACCTTCCTGTTTAGCGATTTGTTGTCACTCGCCACAGCTTTCACAGTTGGAAAATTTCTTCCCATCCAGCTTGTGACATATTTCACAGTAAATTACATTCAATGGCACGTCGCATTACCACCACTCAGTGCCGGATTGGAGGTAATTTTAACCTGTAATTGAACATTTGCGATGACAGTGGTACAGTGTCGACTTTCAATGTGGGGTCATAATTTGGATCTCTATGTTTACAAAAATGTCCAACTAAATAAGTCGCATTACATGTCCGTCCAATTAGCTAAATGTCGAACTAATTGTAGATTACTGTACTTTAAATCTGGAAACAATTTAAGAATTGGTGAAAATTGAATAATCAGGAAAGTCCCCAACTATCAATAAGCTCAGAACAACTGCCAAATTCACATACTCATCAAATCCTGGCAAACAAATTATGAAAACATCAATTTGTGTTTTATTATTATTTTGGATAATGTTTTAGAAAGCATTGAACTTTATTTCCTAAACTCTTTTTTGGGAGGTTTAATGGCCCTGAAAAGCGCCTTGTTTTATGGAATGGTTCCAATTTAGAAAACTTAGTACTCGTGGTTTTGAAAAAAACCATTTCGAACGCCCTCGACGCCGCCTTGTTCTGGATTTGCCACCAAAGCAGTTTGTATAAAGGACAAACTTTTTTCTTCTGCTACCTGATGCCGTTTTGCGATTGCGTTTGCCACACGCCACTCGCTGCAACTGCCTGTTGGCTTGATGTCCG
Source organism: Toxorhynchites rutilus septentrionalis (assembly GCF_029784135.1). Classification (NCBI taxonomy): domain Eukaryota; kingdom Metazoa; phylum Arthropoda; class Insecta; order Diptera; family Culicidae; genus Toxorhynchites; species Toxorhynchites rutilus. The sequence continues at coordinate 317,089,571 of NC_073746.1, read as the reverse complement.
CCGAACCGAATGTGTTCTGTTCCGAATGCAGGTTTTCTTATCGTCGCGAGCAGCTTTGCTAGCTAACTCGATCACTTCGGCGGCCGAAGCTATATAACGCCGGCTAGGTGGACTGGTACACTGGTACTAACGCGCTCGGCCTAGCTACCCTTGCGGAGAACTCCAGATCAACACGAGCGGGAACTCCAGATCAAGGTTCGAGCGGGATTTTGCCTTTCCCTTCACTTTTCCTCCTTTGCCATATCCAACCATGGCTGCTTGTGTTGGTTTGTTGATGTGAGGTGATGCGAAACGATGTGGTGTACGGTTCGGATGAGAATGATCGTTACGGCAGCGGAGAGGGGATTTTTAAGCTGACTGGCTGGCTCGAGAATTACGCATGTGTGAGACTGCGACCAATGTTTCCCTCATTTTTTTCTTTTTCCTTTCCAATTGTGCTTCATTCTATTTCGCTGCTGCTCTGGTTGCCCGTTTTGGTCGGTACGATTTGAGGAGCACAAAATGGACCAATCAAAAATGGGCACATAGTGTATTTTGACAATGCTTGATATTTCACAATTATTCAATTATTTATCTCAAGAAAAATGAAATGTTATTCGTTATGATAGATGCGTAGATATATTTCCTATCAATTGATGCAAAAACCTTTGCGATCTATTGAGAAATGCTCGAGTTATAAGCGTTCCAAATCTTGCATTTTTTCCTACTTGTTCAGTGCCTAGATTTCCATTTCACCCCCTATATCTTCCGGTTAGACGTAGTCCTACGTCAATATAATAATAATAATAGTTGTGAAATTTCTATACGATGTTGGAACCTCAGTACGTATTCTATTATTTCACGAACATGATTTTCGTTATATGAATTTTGTCATATCTCGAGAACGGTTAGTCCTAGGATAATATTTTTTCATGTAGAAACAGATGTAGGTAACATTTATTATATTACTTTCTCCATTTTGTGCACATTCCACTGCTATTCGTTGAACTTTGCTAAATAGAAAAAAGTAAATAGAAGCAGGTAAATCGCGATCGTGCTCTCTCCCTCAACCGAAACAGCTGATCGCAACGTTACGTAATCGTCACATGGGATTGTACTTTGCGCTTCCGTTGCGATAAGGCGTTTGGACATATTTCGACGGGAGAAACTTTCGTATGCACATTTGTCGCCGTTCCTCACGTAGTTTGCGCCGTACGTGCCGTTAAGAGTCCAAATCGTTGGTTACACACATTTTGCAGACAGACATGTGTTGAGTTATGAGCTCCTATTTTCGGAAGAAATTAGTTAGAAAATGGTAGTCACTAATTTGTAGTGGCGAAAACTCGCACGGAAAAAGAGCAACAATTAACAAAACTGTGACTTCTTCTATTTCGTCCTTTGTATTATAGAGCTTGAGGTTCTGCTCGGGTAGACTGTACACTGGGGTGCCAATGAAAATGGTCATCTCGAATTTCAAAAGGCTACCCCATTAAAATGTTCACCACCTCGAAAAAACACCCTATGCAAAATATCAGCTCAATCGGACTTAAGGGAGAGTGGCGCAAAGCGGTCAAAGTTAGAGTTTTTTGAAAATCGAAAAATCAGGAAATCGGGATTTAAACATTTTTTTTTGGTGCCAAATGTCTTAAAATTGCATGAAACGTCGAAATATAGTATCCTCCCGAAAAAAAAATTGTAAAAAATCGGCACACTGCGACTTAGTTGTTTTTCAGAATACGGAACGAAAAGTATGGTTTAGGGTGCCAATAAAAAGTTATCTCGATTTTTCATTCAGAACTTGCTACGAAATGTTGATTTGCACCATCATATACCCTATGCAAAATATTAGCTCATTCGGACTTCATTTAGTGGTGTCGCAGACGTTAAAATTTCGGGTTTCGGATTTTTTGAAAAAAAAAAATGATGCCAAATGTCTTCAAAGTGCATTACTCGTCGAGATTTACAGTTCCAGAGTGAAACAAGAACAGAAAGACAAGACAATTTTTTTCGCGATGAAACTAGATCTCGACGTTTCATGCCATTTTAAGACATTTGGCATCAAAATTCCCCCTTTGGGTGATTTTTCGATTTTCAAAAAACTCAAACTTTGACCGCTTTCCGCCGCTCTCCCTTAAGTCCAATTGAGCTTAAATTCGGCATAGGGTGTTTTTTCGAGGCAGTGAACATTTTGTATAGGGTTACTTTTTGAAATTTTAGGGTCGATTTTTTCCCATACCTTCATTGGCACCCTACTGTACACTTCGTTGCTCACTTCGACGCCGCCCACGTATTCCCACTCAAAGGGAGAAGGAAGGGAATGTTAGTATGATATTTGACTCCAGAGGGTCGCCTTCTGGCGTGGTTCCCTTACGATTATCATGGAAGGGATAGTTTTGAGATAGTGTGGAGAGATAAGAATAAGGATTCACTGAGGTAAGTGATACGATTATGTAAACGCGAACTATCGGCCACTCGACGAAACGAGAATCCGAAACTCTCATGTGTCACAACATTCGGCACAGATTATTTGTAGGTAACGAGCCTCTAGCTAGGATTTGAGAGGAAATTTACGTTGGATGCATGTGTATGAGCGTTTAAAATGCAATTTGAAAATTAGTCCTTCGTTTTTGTTTTTCTTCGAGTTTGTTTCAAAAAAAAAAAAAACTGTATGGGGTTGTATCTAGGACACGACCGCATATTTTCCACGTAGAACTACGCAATTATGTTATGCAATCCACTTGTTTACCACTTCGAATATTATTTTAGAATGCATCGAAATTTTTGTAATAGATTATGTTCTTTGTTGCAAGTAAATTTGATTAACGTCCTTCTAAGTTTGATATGATGCCTAGGACTACCAAAATATGCCAACGGAAGAATTGTCAAACGCTCATTGTATTTAACATTTCTCTCTTCCCCCAGGCACATTGATTTTGAAGTCCGTGTTAGGGAAACACAGCTCGGTGAGAACCAAAATAACCCCGACTTGCAACTTGCATGTATATTTGCAAAGCGGATTTCCACAGGTACATCGATTTTGAAGTCTGTGTTGGGAAAACCGTAAATCGGGACAGTCAAAACTTGACAGTTAGGGCGTTTAGATAACGCTTGACATTTTACAGTTATTCAATTGTTCATCTCATGAACAATAACATTTTATAAATTGTGATAGACGCGTAGAAACATTTCCTATCAATTGATGCAAACATCTTTTCGATTTGTTAAGAAATGTTCGAGTTATAGGCCTTCGAAATACGGATAGGGTTAGCACACAAATCGGCAGAACAAATGTATGGAAAAAAGGAAGTTCTTCCAGTTTTCATGAATTTAAACTGTTTAGAGATTAGCGAATTGTAATGTTTATCATATCAAACAAATCTTAGAGAATTTCCGATTCGATTGCTATGCAAATCATGAGAATTCGTTCACAGTGAAAATAGTTATTAACGTTAACTTTATTTCATTAAAACGTGACCTGTTTTCTGATTTAGTACCCTTCCTGAAAGACGTAGTTTTACGTCAAAATTTAACTTTATGCGTGGAAATCATCTCTTCGATCAATCAAGAAATGGTCGAGTTATGAGCGTTCGAATTCTTATTCGTCACATGCTAGATTTGGTGCTGCTAAGTACTATCTATAAACTGAAATTATGCTGGAAGCTCCTAAGACGAGTTGGCATGAAATTCGCCAACATGTCTTCTGTGTTTAGCCTGGTTTTCGTCTGTTGATTCCGTTATAGTTATCTACGTGCTCATGTCACTGTGAGGATTGCTTGTGTCTTCATCGATTTCAAATGTATGGCTGGAGGGATTGGTCATGTTGGGTTATACAACCTAATATCTTGCAAGTTGTTATTGTTGATCTGTCATCGCGTTGGGTGCCGCTGATGCTTCCAGGGATGTTGTAGAACGACCTTGGTCCTTTATACTGTGGACAGCGGCAGAGTACATGTTCCGATGTATGGTGGACCCGACTTACATCGCATTGTTTCCTGAAATCAACTCCGCTTGTGTTGTATGCATACTCTGTGTGGCCCGTTCATCCTTCCACCTAGACGTATTTACCTTCATCTTTCGAGAAATCTACTGCCGGGTATCACCTCGTCCGGCAACGTACCATTCCTGAGTCCACTTGCTTACAAACGATTTGGTCACCCAACATGAAGATTGTACCAGGTCGAGTGTTCCTGAGGGTTTTCTGTATCTAAGGGTACCTTGGTCTCTCAGCTTCCAGTGCGGCAACAACTCTTGCTGAGTTCTTTGCAGTGTTGAATACAGCTACCGCTTCTCTGGACATGTCCGGAAGGAGACAGCAGGAGACGATGTCGGGTCCTCAAACACCGATCCGATATTCCAGGCCCGAGCATCGGGGGTGAGTGCACAGGGCTGGGCCATTATTTGATAATGGAGTAGGCGACTGGGTACTCCGGCCTACGGCCTGTGTCGTCTACACTAGGGATGCCCCAGTACGATTCATTGTGAAGTGCTTCAGAGAGGCTGTACATTTGGTTGATTAAAAAATTACAACTGTGATTGTGATTGGTTTTTGTTTTTTGACGTGGGACTACGTCTAACCGGAATATATGGGGGGTAAAATGAAAACCTAAACACAGAACATGCAGGAAAAAATGAAAGATTCCGAATGCTTATAACTCGAACATTTCTTACTGTATCGGAATGATGTTTGCATCAATTGATACGGAATATGTCTACGCTTCTATCGCAATTAATAAAATGTTATTTTTCATTAGATAAACAATATAATAACTGTAAAATGTTAAGCGTTATCTAAACGTCCTAACTGCCTCGTTTCGATTGGTCCGATTTACGGTTTCCCCAACACAGCCATCAAAACTAAGCAACCTTGGGGAAATCGACATTGCAAATACATGAAAGTAGGGGGGTTTTCGTTCTTACCGAAATGTGTTCCCTAACACAGACTTCAAAACCAAGCAGCATTGGAGAAATCGGCATCGCAAACACATGAAAGCAGGGGAGTTTTTGTTCCCACCAAAATATGTTCCCTAACAGAGATTTCAAAACTAAGGCGCCTGGAGGAAATCGGCATTGCAAATTCATGCAAGTCAGGGGTATTTTTGTTCCGACCGTGTTTCCCTAACACAGACTTCAAATCCATGGAGCGTCGGGAAATTGACATTGCAAATTCATGCAAGTCGGGGGCATTTTTGTTCCGACTGAAATGCGTTTCCCTAACACAGCCTTCAAATCCATGGAGCGTGAGGAAATTGGCATTACAGATACTTGCTGTCGGGGGTATTTTTGTTCCGACTGAAATAGACTTCAGAATCTAGATGTTTGGGGAAATTGGCATTACAAATTCATGCAGGTCGGGGGGCATTTTTATTCCGACTGAAATGTTTTTCCCTAACACAGACTTCAAATCCAAGGTTTCTGGGGAAATCGGCTTTGCGAATAAATGCAAACTGCGAGTACTTTTGCACTCGCTTGCCTATGTGTTTCCCTAACACGGTCTTCTATACTTAGGAAGCTGGAAAAATGGTGCAGACACTAGAGGCGAATGAACTTTCAGGTTTCAAGCAAACTCGCGGTTCGAGAAGTGCGTACACTTGAGAGATGCAAACATCAGAGGCAAATGTAAAATAAAATAATCGTTTAATTATTTTTTCCGTTCACATATTTCGTCCGTAAAAGGACTGTCATTTAATTTACTTGTAACGAAGAACATAATCTACCACAATGCATGAATTGAACTTACATGTTCAATCTTTTTAGTCACAAAGTAAATATATTGAATTCAATTGAATTCGGAAATTGTTTCATTCAATCAAGAATGTAATCAATACAAACAAGTGATTGCTAAGCTAAGGTAGTCCCACGTCAACCTTGCGGTTATATCATAGATAAAACCCACCCATTTTTTTATTCACTCGGACGCGCTCGTCGGATGGAATATAATGATTGAAAGGAGAGAAAAAATAAGGAAGAACAAATCAGCATCAGTTTTGGAAGGGACATTTGCTATTTGACTTAACGTTGTTGAATACTGAGTTCTTATACTTTATCGCGCAATAAAGCTGTGCCAAAATACGAAAATCAACAATAAACAGATGTTTCAACCTACTTTCAAATACAATAAAGTGTTACGACGAGAACAGTACGAAAAAGTAGGTGGGTTTGGCCTTCGGGCAAAAGAGAGCCATCATTTATCAGTGCATTTTCGAGCAAAAGTCTGAATAGGTTAGGTCTACATAGATATAAACTTAAGTATAACGAATCAATAACCACAGAAATATAGTATGGATAAAAATAGCATTTTCTACTACGTTGCAACGTTGTACAGAATATTGATTGTGACAACTTTATACCCAGGTGATGTATATTAAGTATCCAATGGCCATGAGTGCTCTCTTGGGAAAACCGTGTAGCTGCTGTAGTAAATTGATCTTATCGGATGCTTAGTTCTGCTTATTTATAGGGAAGAGAATGAAAAACGGACAAGTGAGTTTAAGGAAGTTAATTACTTCTAAGCAAAACATACACTATGATCAGAAAGTACCCATAATTTTAATTTAAACATCCCTTGCATGCGGGAACCGGTTTTTTTTTTCTTAGGTACGACCTTCAGACGCACACCTGTCAGGTTTTAGTGCCATCCAATCATTAGTGTCTGCCTGTCGGCTGGAAATGTGGGCCGACAATTCTTGGTTTTTACATGACTATAACGCGCCATAACCGAGCCCGAATGTTACTGAATTATTTGACCAAACAGCAAGTAAATACCATCGAGCAAGCACTGTATCCACCTGATATGGCCCGGTGCGACTTTTGTTTGTTCCCCAAGTTGAAGTTGCCACCTCGTTGAAAGAGATTTCAGTCGATCGAGGAGATCAAAGAGAATACGACGAGAGAACTAAAGGCCATCCCTTCGTCGGCCTACCAGGGATGCATGGAGGACTGGGTCAAGTGTTGGCACATGTGTGTTACTTCTGATGGATCATATTTTGAAGGAGATAAAATAAACTTGCCTGAAATTTAACTCTATTTCGTTTTATTAAGGGGGTATTAGAATACACTAGAGTGTAGAGACGCGAATCTCGGATGTTTTTTCGAGTCACGTAAAAATAAAACAAAGAATATTTCAACTATCCATTATATCATTATTTGTTCAGCTATCTTTTAACAATAAAACAAAACTTGGACAAAAACAATTATTCATAACTAGTACAGCTATGAGCTGATGAAGTGAGAGGGTTAAAAAAAAGTTGTGCCATGGCGTACATGATTCGAACCCTTCTGGTTATATGAAAAAAAAAAACGAACAGATTCTGAACAAACAAGTCAAAAACATCTTTTTTGGCAAAATGGCGGCCGTTTGAAAAACAAAATGCCGTTCAAAACGTTTTTTGTTACGTTTTTCGATTTTTTAAAAATAGTAAAATAAAGTAAAAATAAGTATCATTTTTTAGAGGTTCATGCGATTGAGAGATGCTTGCAGATTGGAGCCATATAAATACGACATGGATCGGTTCAGTAGAACTTGAGATATCGTGTACGCCAGTTTGAAAAAACTGGTTTCGAGAAAAACGCGTTTGAAGCTCATTGTTATGGCCGTACCAGGTTAGATACCGCCTCACTAAAATGGCTCTAGCTCGGTAAATAATAGCATTTTTGATAAGTCCCTTCTAGAGTATATTCTTGAATGCCTAAACTATAGAAAAATTAAGGAAAAAATTTAGATTTTTTTTTCAAATTTCTAGATTAGAATACTCCCTTAAAGAAATCGGCACTTTCTGTATTTTGACGTGGGACTACGTCTAACCGGAGTATATGGGAGGTAAAATGAAATCTAAACACAGCACATGCGAGGAAAAAAATGAATTATTCTGAATGCTTATAACTCGAACATTTCTTACTGAATCGGAAAGATGTTTGCATCATTTGACAGGGAATATTTCTACGCATCTATCGCAATTATTAAAATGTTATTTTTCATTAGATAAACAATTGAATAACCTTAAAATGTTGAGCGTTATCTAAACGCCCTAACTACCTCGTTTTGATTGGCCCGATTCACGGTTTCCCCAACACAGCCATCATAACCAAGCAGCCTTGGGGAAATCAGCAATGCAAATACATGACAGTATGTGGATTTTTGTTCTCACCAAAAAGTGTTCCCTACAACAGACTTCTAAACCAAGCAGTGTTGGAGAAATCGACATTGCAAATACATGAAAGTCGGGGGAATTTTTGTTCCGACTGAAATGTGTTTTCCTAACATAGACTCCAAATCCATGGAGCGTGGGGAAATTGGCATTGCAAATTCATACAAGTCTGGGGCGTTTCTGTTCCGACTGAAATGTGTTTCTCCAACACAGACTTCTGAACCAAGGTGTTCGAGGAAATTGGCATTGCAAATTCATACAAGTCGGGGGTATTTTTGTTTCGACTGAAATGTGTTTACCTAATACAGACTTCTAAACCAAGGTATCTGGGAAAAACGGCATTGCAAATTAATTCAAACTGCAAGTACTTTCGAACTCACTTGCCTTTGTACAGACTAGAATATGTTTCCTTAACATGATCTTCTAAACTTAGGAGCCTGGGAAAATCTTGCAGACATTAGAGGCGAATGAACTTTCAAGTTTAAAGGTTTTATAATATAAAAAGTATAGGTTGAAGTTGTTGCTTCATGCAAGCCGGGGGTACTTTTGCACCCGCATGTTTTTTTGCACTCCGAAAAGTATTTTCCTAACACGGATTACAAAAACGGGTACGAACACAACGCTTTGGTTGGCTTTGGATTCAAGATTGCATGTCTTCATATCTTCTGTTCACTAAATTTCTGGCACTGAGTGCCTGAAGCTCATCAAATCAAGCAAATTCGCGGATCGAGAAGTACGTACACTTGAGAGATGCTAACATGAGATGGAAATGTAAAATAAAACAATCGTTTGATAATTCTTCCGTTCACACATTTTGTCCCAGGCATCATACCAAACGTAAAAGGACTGTCAATAAATTTACTTGTAACGAAGAACATAATCTATCACAATGCATGAAATGACTTTACATGGCATTTATTCAATATCTTTACTCACGAAGCAAATATATTAAATTCGATTGAATCCGGAAATTGTTTCATTCAATCAAAAATTTAATCAATACAAACAAATGATTGCTCAGCTAAGCTAGTCCCACGTCAACTTTGCGGTTATATCATAGGTATTACCCACCCATTTTTTGACGTAGAACTACGTCTTTCATGAAGGGTGCCAGATCAGAAAACAGGTCACGTTTTTATGAAATAAAGTTAACGTTAATAACTTTTGTTGCCGCGAACGGATTTTGACGATTTACATACTAAACGAATCGGAAATTCCCTAGGATTTGTTTGAAATCCCTTGGTTTGTAAATGGTTAAAAATCATGAAAACTTTAAGCGTTTCCATTTTCCCATACATTTGTTCTGTCCATTTGTGTGCTTTCCCGAACAGAGCAGTCAAGAACGATCAACTTATCGACGACCAACGAAGGGGAAATCGTAGAATTTAAAGTCTCCGTGAACAAAGGAAAAGTAGAAGAATGAAGGGGAATACTTGCCTAGAGTATAAACAGTGGATCTCGCCGAGGCAATATTTCATTTGGCATCGGACTGTAGAGCAATCCAGTTCACTTTGCTTTCGCTGCGCTTCGATCTAAGATTGGACCCCATCAGTGGTAATCCAACTTGGATATCGTCGTGTGGTGTTTTCAGTTCATTTTTCGCGTTATTCGTATCGTGTGTTTTTCTTTCCGCGTCATAAATTGGACGCTTCGCGTAGTGTGTGATGAACAAGAAGAAGTGGAAGGCAGGCTCGAGCAGTGTTGCTAATGGTCACCATCGTATGACTGTTCATGGAGACGTATGGGCTGTGTCATTAATGAACATCATAAAATGAACAGTCAAACAACCGTCGAACTAAAAATGTCATATGACATTTCGGCTTTTTTTTCGTCCTATACATTAGATATCCATCGCCCCGTAATTAAATAACAGTGTTCACGGGGAATGCTACCGCTGAAAACGTTCATTCAACACATTCGCACTTGATAGGGGAGAGTTCGACGGTTGCTTTGATATAGCAATCCGTCTGAATATCATCCATCGTATATGGATGTGCGAGTGAGCAGGTGGATGTATATGTGCAGCTAAGCTTGAATGCAGAATAAAGGGAGAAAAAGAATGCACACCACTGCAGTTTTAATGTCAAATGACATTAAAACTACAGTCATATTAGCCGGGATTGAGGGATGGTTATGAGCACGAATGGTAGAATGGAAATAGCATATTTTCATCGCTCTTCTGGGTACGGTCGACAGAAAGAGAAAACATATAAACGTTCAATTGATAGTCGTGTTTGCGGCTGTGCGTTTATTTCTGATGTGACTGTTAGAACCGAACAATGCATTCTTGGTTACATTCGCAATACATATTGAGCCGTAACTCTTGAGCAAGGGCAGTATGTGATGGTTGAGAGAAATGTCGACCGTTTACAACACTGGGCTCGAGCCCTGCAAAAAATGAATGCATTGCCAGGGGCAATAAAATTTCGAGGCAAGCGTCATCTAATGATGCACGCGATGTTGGTGCAGTGAAAAGCGCTCGCACTGAACCGAGCCTTCGCGAGTGTGACATCGCATCGAACAACAGCGAAGTAGGCGATTTCGGCACGTCGGTCGAAAATGTAAACGCCGTTACCCAGGCAGCAACCAAAATCAAGCTCCCCCCCGCTGGTGGTGAAAGCGGTCGCTCTTGACAAACTCATCAGCGAATTTGCATCGATGGGTGTTACAGCAGAGTACAAGCTGTGTGGCATAATTCAATCTTTTCCAAGCAGTTAACATTGTTTGTTTTCCGTCATCATAAGGGTTTCGTTGGTCACATCATTATAGAATACTATCCGAAGGTATAAACAAGTGACTTATATAAAATAGCACCGTAGTTCTACGTCATGCGGTCGTATCTTGGACACAACCTCCTATAATTTTGACGTAGGACTACGTCTAACCGGAAAATATAAGGGGTGAAATGGAAATCTAGGCACTGAACAAGTAGGAAAAAATGCAAGATTTGGAACGCTTATAACTCGAGCATTTCTCAATAGATCGCAAAGGTTTTTGCATCAATTGATAGGAAATATATCTACGCATCTATCATAACGAATAACATTTCATTTTTCTTGAGATAAATAATTGAATAATTGTGAAATATCAAGCATTGTCAAAATGCACTATGTGCCCATTTTTAATTGGTCCATTTTGTGCTTCTCAAATCGTACCAACCAAAACGGGCAACCAGAGCAGCAGCGAAATAGAATGAAGCACGATTGGAAAGGAAAAAGAAAAAAATGAACGAAACATTGGTCGCAGTCTCACACATGCGTAATTCTCGAGCCAGCCAGTCAGCTTAAAAATCCCCGCTTCGCTGCCGTAACGATCATTCTTTGTGTGGACACCGACTGGACAACATCGTTGCTGGACGAGCTGGACGGCGAGGGATCGAGTGCCTTTCTCAAGGCAAGAGGGTGGCGGTGGTAGCGCTGGAGTAGAGTAGAGTAGAGTTTTCAAAGGGCCTTTCTCAAGGCTAGAGACGAATGAACTGCAAAAGTTTAAAGTCTCTATAATACAATACCTTCCTTCCTTCCTTCCGTAACGATCATTCTCATTCAAACCGTACACCACATCGGCTCGCATCACAACACATCAACAAACCAACCCAAGCAGCCATGTCTGGGCATGGCAAAGGAGGAAAAGTGAAGAGAAAGGCAAAATCCCGCTCGAACCGTGTTGATCTGGAGTTCCCCGCAAGGGTAGCTAGGCCGAGCGCGTTAGTACCAGTGCACCAGTCCACCTAGCCGGCGTTATATAGTTTCGGCCGCCGAAGTGATCGAGTTAGCTGCCAAAGCTGCTCGCGATAAGAAAACCCGCATTCGGAACAGAACACATTCGGTTCGGTGGACATCAAGACAACAGGCAGTTGCAGCGAGTGGCGATTGGCAAACGCAAAACGGCATCAGGTAGCAGAAGAAAAAAGTTTGTTCTTTATACAAACTGTGGCAAATCCAGAACAAGGCGGCATCGCGGGCGTTCGAAATGGTTTTTTTCAAAACCACGAGTACTAAGTTTTCTAAATTGGAACCATTCCATAAACCAGGCGCTTTTCAGGGCCATTAAACCTTCCAGAAAACTGTAACACTGTCATCGCAAATGTTCAATTACAGGTTAAAATTACCTCCAATCCGATACTGAGTGTTGGTAATGCGACGTGCCATTAAATGTAATTTACTGTAAAATATGTCACAAGCTGGATGGGAAGAAATTTTCCAACTGTGAAAGCTGTGGCGAGTGGAAAATGCAATCGCTAAACAGAAAGGTTTAGCCGAACAAGATGGGGATATCGAGTGATAACAAAACAATAAACTCTTTAGATTGAAGATAATTTTGTGATCCTGAAAAGGACCCTTTTTAGCCTGCATGTGAATCCAACGAGCGAACAAATCGAATTGAATGTATTTTTTTGCCATCGCTCCCTTTTAACGCTCATTCGTTCGTCTCGTTGGACTCGCCCCTCTGGCTGAGTCTGCCGATTTGTATCTATCCTGTGAGTGTGTACCACTAGAGTATAAAACACGCGGACCCCAAAAAAATATCTTATTTTCTTTCAAACCGTAAACCCGTGTGGTTGTACGGCATCGGCATCGTGGACGTAACAAAGGAGGACAAGTTAAGGGAAAGGCAAAGTCTCACTCGAACCGTGCAGGTCTCCAGTTCCCTGTTGGTCGCATTCACTGATTGCTCCGCAAGGGTAACTAGGCCGAACGGATTGGTGCCGGAGCACCAGTATACCTAACAGCGATTAAAGAGTTTCGGCCGTCGGAGTGCTCGAGTTGGCTTGCAAAGCTGCTCACGACAATCAGAAAACCCGCATCAAGAACAGAGCAGCTTCGGTTCGGCGCTCATCAAGGCAACAATTAGTTTCAGTGAGTGGCAAAGTGTTTCTCCGGCACGTCGCATTAAATGTAATTTACTGTACAACATGTCACAAAGCTGGATGAGAAGAAATTTTCCAACTGTGAAAGCTGTGGCGAGTGGCAAACGCAATAACTAAACAGGAAGGTTTAACCGAACAAGATTGGAATATCGAGTGATAACAAAAACACAACACCAAAGGTTCTTTTCAGAACCATCAACATATTCATAAAGAGTAAACAGTAAACTAATCCATTTTTCAGGTATATAGGTAGGTATTCACGTAGGAGAAGAAAATAAAACAATATATTTAAAATATATATTTAACAAAAGCTGTCCCCTTTGTATAGTCCTACGTCACTCCGGTTATGTCCCCGACATTACCCACCCGTCTTTTTTTTTACATTACCAAACAACATGCTCGATAGCAAGATATCCTGGACTACAATTACATAAATTATAAGTATCAAGTCCTACACGATGAAAAATGGAATTGAGCACGAATTGATTGGACAACAACCTGAATATCAATCTAATAAAGTCTCTATCAACGTTGACCCTTTTGAGCCAGGCTCTCATCAAATCTTTGTGGAGAATAGAGTAAAACCATCCAAGATCATCTTCAAGATCATTCCAAGATCACCCCTCCATTGATTCGACCAACCGATTTGATTGTAGGCAAAAACGATTGCTAGTTGTGTTATGGGGGAAAACGAATCGAAATAACATATCCATTTTAATCGTCAAATTGTTTACTTTTTATCACTATATTCACTGTTCATGCTCTAAGCACAAACATTAATTTCCTGTCAAATGGCATACAACATAACATATATCGCAATAACGATTATAAATATACATTCGAAATCGCTTAATAAATCGATACATGTCTCATTTTATCATTAGTGGAGTGACCCCCTTTAAAGAAATCAAAGTCGTAGATATACGTCAAAAAACGGAAATGAGGAAAAATTTGGAAACCATTGTCTGTAATTTGTTTGATTCGTTCAAATTTTCCGTGTAAGCGGTGAAAATACCGTCTCTGCCTTCCGTCGGTCGTTTCCATCGCATCCGAAAGAAAAACATCCCTTCGACCACACGTAACACAAACTGCGCCAACATAAGTAGCGTCGTCGTCTTTGCGTCACCTAACGGCCTCGTGGGTGGTCGTGGGTGCCAGGAATGAAGGCACGGGTTGATACGGGTTGGGTACGTTATGCTACTACTCTTTGGCGTACGAAATCGACTCTAAAACCATGTAAAATAGTGAGCATAACTGTCGGACGGTATAAAATGAACATTTCATGCTGAACTAATTATACGAAACGATTACGGCTTGCGCAAGAGAGACAGACAGAGAGCGTAAGATCTCTTCCAGGAAGAAGGAACCGAGGTAATGGTGATGATGGTCAAAGGTGACATTTCTCAGCGCAGCGAAAGGTAGAAGATGACTCTGTCGTACGTCTTGCGGGGTGCGGGGGTGGAGGGGGGAATGATGATCGTAAAACAGCGAGTGTGTGCGTTGGGTCTGGGTGAGTGGGTGGTGCGAACAAGGGTTCCACTTTGGACAGTTTTTGAAATTGATATAATTAATTCTGCCATTAAGTCTAAGTGGATCACTGTTTTATTGCAACGTTGGGTTAGAGTAGGTTCCACTTCTCGAATCTCGGGACGGCGACTCAAAAGTAACACACTGTGGGCTACCGAAACCGGATTAGCCTCCGGAGAGTCAATTACCAAATTTGTTGGCAAATGAGTATTTGTGGCAATCGTAGTTAGCAATTTGTTGAGACGATTGAACTTTCTACTTGTGCCGTCTAACATTATCGTCAGAATTATTCTCCTGAGTGTTAATAATGTACCAAATCAAAAGCAGCCGCAATTTCCTTCGAACACAAACAGCTGCTCGATTTAAGTGAATTTTTAATCCTATAATGCTCGGTTGAAAACTCGAATTATTGTGAATGGAAACGAAGCCGTGTACGGTTTATTTACCCGCCGAAGGGATTGAGATGAGTTTTTTTTTCTTCTCCTGACAAGTAAGGGAAATATAAGAGAATTGGAACTGCGAAAGAATAACTTTCGCCGAGAAAAGTTTTCAAATCAAATTTAGTCGCAGCTTCAGCGTTTCTTTTGTTGCTTGTTATTATTGTGTTGAGTCCTAGGGAGGTTTTTGAGTGGAGGGAGACGGTGTCAAGCCAACAAAATAATTCCATAATGAAAGATGACAGACAGTCGAGTAGGAAAAAAAACACAAACATTATGCCCGAGATCTTGTAATCCACTTCTGCATAATTGCGAGTGGAAACTTTACTGTTAATAAAACCGGCACAAACGAGGCAATATAATCAAGTTTGGTGTTGTAATTGTGACTGGCATCTTGGCAATCCTGATCCGATGCACCCCACAGCATCACAACGTAAGACAATCAATTTCTTCTTTGGCTAAAGACTTTGGAATCAATATGAAACCATCAATTGTCGGTCGAAGGGATCCCTGCGAGGGACTGCACGAAGTTGTCATCCGTTATCTGCTGCCTCGACTGTGTGTGCATTCCCTGGTAACCGAAAAATCCGGAGATGCATTGTTTGCGGACTCTATAGCTTCCACCGGAAGAAAGCAAAACTTGGAGCAGATTGCTTTTCAATTGATTGGGTGAGCTGTCCACGAGACTGAAGCACATAAATAACAGATATTGCGGCGCGCCGGGAAGTCAACAGAGGAACGATGCCCGAAAGTGGTGCGGACTTGCTTATTCGAGATGATTTGGTTCTAACCTTAAATGTGCACACAAAAGATGGCTAAACGTTCGTACAGTCTCAGTTCGAACACATCTTCTTGGGAATTCAAAATGACAGCATCCGATCCCATTGTTGGTTGTATTTTGTGACTGGCCACAAACAAGTGAGGGGGGATACAGCATACTGTCGCAAGGAATCGGGCGCTTCCTTTGAATGTGCATACTCCAGCCTCCAGTCCACCGTATCATCGAACAAAATTCTATCGAAAGAAAAAAGAATAAAAATAGATGCTGTGCAATGTTCATTTCTTGGCTTTCCCATGGAAAGGTACCCAAAAGTGAAATCGACCGGTTCCCACACCCGCTCGAGAGGGAGAAGGACGAGACAAGGCTTTCGTCTGTGAACCCAACTTTACTCCGTCGATGCTACTGCTATGTTTGCCGCGTCCTCCCACCTTCTGTGCTGAGGATTTGAGAACAAAACTATTCGTGAAAGAAAAAGCTCGAGCGCACCAACAGCAGTCGAATGTGGAGCAAGGGTCTTACAATAGGGCTGGGTGGGTGTCCTCGCAGAGGCACTGGATTTAAGTCACATTTACAAGAAAGAACTGCATGGATTATCTATAATCGCTTAAGTTGTGGGACGATTGGAGAGTCTGGAAAAGAGCTACCACAACTTCGGAGTATGGGCTGCATACTGGCTTTGTAGCAGAGTAATATAACAACTGGGAAAGATAATTTTTCCAGTGAGAGAAGGGTGATTCTTCTAGTGAATCTAACCGAGGTTCGGTTTGTATGTTTGAACGTGCAACGAAGCGAGGGTGATATGCTATGAATATACTATTATTTTTTTTATATAAATCGTTTATTTTTACAGGCTCAGTTACATTAGTTTAAAGGAGCCGAATTCATAAATATATGTTTTAAAACTATACATAAATAATTTTCCTAACACTATGGTTAGTAACGTGGAAAACCGATTACTCGCGGTTTACTCGAGTTTAGAGGGTGACATATTCTTTCAGGAAAGGGATGGGATATAAGGGAATTGTTACAATGTTGATGATCACACTCGATTCTTAAATCTATTCGTATATCTATTGTATATTTACATTTCAACTTATTTTGCTGTTTATACCAAGGGGGCCAATCGCTCGCAATGGATGAAAAGGAGGGTATAAGAACATAGGTACAATCACACACGAAGATCGATAGCTTTGAGGAAAACATATATTTGGGTCATGTAATCAAGGTCTAACCAAGCCAACACATCTCTCACCGGTACATTGGGCTGTCTTCCTCGGGCCCGAAGGGAGTTTTCTAAATTCGATCTGGCGACAAGATACACCTCGCACGACCAAACAACATGCTCGATGTCGTGATAACCTTGACCACAGACGCAGAGATTGTTGCTGGCAAGATTGAAACGAAAGAGAAGCGCATCTAACGAACAGTGATTGGACATGAGTCGGGAGAAGGTGCGAATAAAGTCCCGACTCAAGTCCAGACTTTTGAACCACGGTTTGAGGCTAACCTTAGGGATAATCGAGTGAAACCACCGGCCCAATTCATCTTCGTTCCATTTGCGTTGCCAGTTAGCGATGTTATTTTTACGGACTAAAGAAACAAATTCATTGAAGGCGATTTGACGCTGGTAAATGTCGCCTTCAATCGCACCTACCTTTGCTAATGAGTCAGCCCTCTCATTACCCGGAATTGAGCAATGAGAAGGGACCCAGACAAAGGTAATGACATAACAGCGTCTGGATAAAGCACTCAAAATTTCTCGTATTCTCTCAAGGAAGTACGGCGAGTGCTTTTCCGGCCTCACTGAACGGATAGCTTCGACAGAGCTCAGACTATCCGTTACAATGTAATAGTGTTCAACAGGTCGTGAGGCGACGCTGTCCAGCGCCCAGTATATCGCTGCCAATTCAGCAATATACACTGAGCAAGGATTCTGAAGACTGTGGGAGGTGCTAAAAATTTCGTTGAACACTCCAAATCCTGTGGACTCATTCATAGAGGACCCATCAGTAAAGTACATATTATCACAATTGATACCCCCATACTTTTCATCGAAGATCGTTGGAGCGATCCTCGATCGTTGGTAATCTGAATATCCATGGATATCTTGCTTCATGGACAGATCAAAATGCACAGAGGAATTGATGTAGTCAGGGAAACAAACACGGTTGGGAATATACGAAGAAGGATCAACCTGCATGGAGATGAATTCATGATATGAACTCATGAATCCGGAGTGAAAATTTAGCTCGATCAGCTGCTCAAAATTTCCGATACTGATACTGAATTCGCTCGAGTTTAATGAGGTGTGTTTTGGCAGCTGATTGAAAACAGAAACTGCCATACTCCATCACTGAGAGAATAGTTGTTCGATACAACATTATAAGATCTTCGGGATGGGCTCCCCACCAGGTGCCGGTAATTGTACGGAGAAAGTTTATTCTTTGTTGACATTTTTTACTCAGATACCTAATATGGGCCCCCCAAGTACATTTGGAGTCGAACCAGACCCCAAGATACTTGAATGACATAGCATGAGTGATCGGTTTACCCAAAAGTTGAAGCTTTGGTTTTGCTGGCTTATGCTTCCTAGAAAAAACCACAATCTCTGTTTTCTCCGAGGAGAATTCGATCCCTAGCCCAATGGCCCAGGTTGAAAAACTGTTCAAAGTATCTTGTGAGGGTCCTTGCAGGTCGGATTCGTTTGATCCTACGACAGACACCACTCCATCATCTGCAAGTTGTGTTAGGCTGCAATTTCGTGTAAGGCAATTGTCGATGTCGCTTACATAGAAGTTGTACAAAAGGGGGCTTAAACATGAGCCCTGGGGGAGTCACATGTAGGAGACCCGACTTACTGTCGAATCCCCGTGAGAAAAATTCAAATGTTTCTCACAAAGCAAGTTATATAACATATTATTCAATAGAGGCGGCAGACCCCGAGAGTGTAATTTGTCTGACAGGACCTCTATTGAAACTGAATCAAAGGCCCCCTTTATGTCCAAGAATACTGAAGCCATTTGTTTTTTTCCGGCGTAAGCCATTTGAATTTCTGAAGAAAGCAACGCAAGACAATCATTCGTCCCCTTGCCCTGCGGAACCCATATTGTGTATCTGAGAGTAGGCCATTCGTTTCAACCCATCGATCAAGGCGAAACAAGATCATTTTCTCCAACAATTTCCGTATACAAGACAGCATTGCTATTGGGCGGTACGAATTGAAGTCGGACGCGGGTTTTCCAGGGTTTTTGAATAGCTAAAACTCGTACTTGTCTCCAATCATCTGGAACAATATTATGTTCCAGAAACCGATTAAATAAATTCAACAAGCGATGTTTCGCCACATCGGGGAGGTTTTTCAACAAGTTGAACTTAATTCTATCCGATCCTGGAGCCGAATTGTTACTTGAAAGGAGAGCAAGAGAGAATTCTACCATCGAAAACTCGGAATCAAGATCTCACCTATCTTGTGGTATATCTCGAACAATTCTTTGCACTGGAGCGAAATCGGGACAAACCTTTCGCGCAAAATTAAAAATCCATCGATGTGAATGTTCCTCGCTTTCATTCGATGAAGAGCGATTTCTCATGTTTCGAGCCACTTTCCATAATTTTTTCATTGACGTTTCTCGTGACAAACCTCCCACGAAATTTCGCCAATAAGCACGTTTTTTACCTTTGATCAAGTTTTTAAATTGATTTTCAAGGTCTAAATACGTTTGAAAATTCTCAATGGTTCCTCGTTTCCGAAAAGCTTTCGATTTTTCTACATAAAGCTTTGAACATTGGCTATCCCACAATGGATTGGGAGGCCTTCGGTGAATGGTGGAACCTGGGATGGGTTTCGTTTGAGCGCGAACCGCGCTGTCATGGATCAAACGAGAAAGGAAGTTATACTCCTCCAATGGAGGTAAACCATCTCTGGAATTGGAATTTTTTCCAGTCAATGTGTCTTGTGAGGTCATATGCCATGTTTATAGATTCAGAAGAATTCGACCAAATGGTGATGGAAATTTTGATTGGTAATTGGTCACTACCGTTGGGATCCTGGATTACATTCCACTTGCAATCTAACGATAGTGAATTCGAGCAAAGCGAGAGGTCAAGAGCACTTGGGTTAGCAGGAGGTTTAGGAACACGTGTTGTTTCCCCAGTGTTCAAAACGGTCATATTGAAGCTGTTACAAAGGTCATATATCAACAATGAACGATTGTCATCGTACGGTTCCCCCCAGGCAGTTCCATGAGAGTTGAAGTCTCCCAAGATCAATCGGGGCTCAGGAAGGAGTGAGCACATGTCAATAAGTTGCTTGCGGCTAACTGTAGCTCTCGGAGGCAAATACAAGCTGACAATACAGAGGTCTTTGCCTCTGATGTTTGCATGACAAGCAACAGCTTCGATCCCTCCAATAGGTGGAAGGTCAATTCAAAAAAATTAGTGGCACTTATTGATCCCCAATAGCACCCCTCCGTATCTGTCATCACGGTCCAAGCGTATAATATTAAAATCGTGGAAAAAGAGATCATCTCGCGAAGAAAGCCAAGTTTCGGACAGAGCAAAAACATCACAATTGAAATTATGAATTAAAAATTTGAATGTATCCAATTTAGGGATAAGACTACGACAATTCCACTGTAAAACAGTGATATCTCCGACCTCTCTATTTGAATTAGACATCAAGAGAGATGATCATTGCAAGGAGGGGCCATGTTTGCATCAATTGCTGCAAAATTGTCTTTAGTACTGGAAGCATTGAGATGACAATGGTTCTGATGGAATCGGAAACATTAAAACACGTGAAAATTTGATCCACAAGGTCAGTCAACTTTATAAATCCCGATTGGGAAGTTGAGCTGGACGCAAAAAAAGGGACATTTGGGGTTTTTGATGTCCCCTCGAGTGCTGGGTCGTTCGAAGGTAAACTATTCCCACGGAAGCCAGGAGGAACCTGATTTTGCTTGTCCGCTGCTCTCGATATATTAGGCAAGCTAACATGGGGTACCACCGATGGGACTTGTCGTTGAACTTTGGGAGTGGACACATTTTTGCGCCGGGAATTCCCTTTGAAAATAAACGGTGTGCCCTCGTTAGCTGTATCCGCTTCCAATTCGTCAACTGGCAGTGAAGCAAAGACATTGTTTGTTGGTAATGGTTGTTGTTGAGCCAGTGGGGAAGCGCCCTTTAAAATATCCGCGAAAGTGCGTTTCGAGCGTTCCTTCAAAGAGCGCTTTTGTTTATCCCAGCGACTCTTGTAAGTTTCACAAGCTGAGAGCACGTGTGGGGATCCCCCGCAATATGGACACTTATGCTCAGTCGCACTGCAGGATTTCCCCTCATGTTGCTCTCCGCAAGTGGCACAGCGCTCCTTGTTGGCGCAATAAGCTGCTGTATGACCAACTGACTTGCATTTGTTGCAAGTCATGGGCTTTGGCACGAAGAGTCGCACCGGCAGCCTCAATTTGTCCACCATAACGTAGTCAGGGAGGGCGGCACCAGCAAAAGTGACTCGAAACGAGTCGTACGGTGTAAATTTCTTTTCTACTCCTTCCTGGGTAACTTTTCCAAGTTGGCGACATTCCAAGATTTTGACTTCCATCGAAGGAAGCCTCTTGAACCTGCCAACTCCCATACTTTGTATAGTTTTGCACGTCAGACCCGTTTCAGATATAACGCCCCCAATTTCTACGTTATGGGAGGGAATAAAAACTCGATATTCGAGGATGAAATGCTTATCAGCAACAATATCGTTCGCGTCCTTTCGGTTAGTCACGACAACTCGCAGTTTGTTCGGTCTTACTTTGCTAATTTCGGAAACAGAGGTGTATCTTTTCAGATCTGTCATAATCTGTACGACCCTCAAGGCTTTACCATTAGGTTTGGGCCGGAAAAAAACAACCCAAGGACCAGCGCCAGGCGCATCGTCCGGATAAACCCTGACACGGGGAGCGGATACAATAGGAGAGGAACTCGAGGACAAGGTTTGAGTGGGGACAGTAACATCAGAGGGGGGAAGGGATGTCGATGATTGGGTGGAAGTATTGGAGGAATCAGGGGAAGGGTTTGCAATCTTTTTTTTGGAGGGGGGCTTGGTAGTGTGAGTTGACTCGTCCCCAGAAGAAGAATCTTCGGGCATAGGAGTCCGTTTAAGGGACTTACTACACCCTGCTTGAGCAAGCGAGGGGGAGTCTGAAATGTCCATGTCTAGACCCCCACCCTCCTCCATTCTTAGAACGAACGATTATTAGCTTTACAATTTTTTTATCTCACTTGTAAAAAAAAATTAAAAATAAAAATAAAATAAAAATAGTCACATAAATTTGTTGTTCCGATATGCGCTCTGTTACCCTATTAAGGGAGACACAAAAGTCACGCGCTACGGAGACAACACAATAGCAGAAGTTATTGTTGTACTCAACTGAGCGTCAACCACGTGTTGACGATGCCGTTATGGTTATTGATCCACTACAGACGCCGATCCAGACCACTGCAGAGGCGCTGCTTCCTCGGTTCTGGCTGCTTTGGGCACTTTGGGCACTAATTCACCACAGAACACACGAGAAAAAAAAAACCAACTCGTTGGGGAGAAGAGAAAAAAAAACTTCGAGAACAATGCTTGAGGAGTGATGAATAGCACATCCAGCTCCATCAAGTTGTTAGCGAGGAATGATGAATATACTAATCCCAATAGAATTGCTCTGCAAAGTGATGCCAAGTGAAGTTCTGATATAGCATCAACAAGCAAAATATCAGTAAATTGTTTGAAATGCGATTTGGTCCTGTTTCTTGCGGGAGCCAAATTTACTATCTATACGCTGGGAAGTAATCAATGAAATTAGCGAAAAATAATAATTTGTCACCAAATTTATGGGAAAAAAGTCCTGGATCAATCCTTTATTTCTCAATTCCTGAAATATGCCCAGCAAAAGTGGAGTAATTCTTATAAGCACATGGGCGTTTTTAAACATTTTTTTATGTAAGTAAAATAATAAACATAATTCAAACAAATCAATGTTCCTACGAAAAAAAGAAAGATAAATAATCGAATTTTCCAGGTAAAATACTGAACCGTAATATGCCTGCTTTTTCTTGACACGTTTATTAAATTATGTTTGTATTGTTTTTTTTTGTGATGTCGAGACCGTTTATATTATTTTTGGAAAGCTGATACTTTTTTCAGATAACATGCAAAAAAAAACAGGGAAGCTTTAGGTGTACAGGTATGACTTCATGGATTTTGTTTGATCAAAAGATATTTTTGAAACATAAAACTTACTGCAACATTAACTGTGGTATGCTTCATCGACAGCCCCAACATTGGCCCATTTTTCAGGCAATACACGGATTCATCGCCGGTAGAAGTGGTAGAAGCCTAATTGTTTGGAAGTGGTCCAGTTATCAAATCAATTTATGATTTCTTCATAAGACTGGGACCGCTCTTTAGAAAGAGTCGACGTCGTGAAACGGGAAAAAGGTTATTTGATGGAGCAAGGTTCACTCTTTCTAGATCATGCTTGACAGGTCCATACACATTAGGTCTGGCGTTGTCATGCTGTGAAGTTTTTTTTTTATCCCATTTATTTATTTATCAGGCTCATTAGCATTTTATCTGTAACAGAGCCGGGTTTTTATCGTGTACATGTACATATGTTTATGTTTCTATAAATTGTAAATTACACAGTAGAAGTAGTAGCCATTTAGGCGTTAGGTTTTCTGTTCCATTACATTATGGTAAATTACACTGTAGTAGCCATTTCGGCGTAAGGGTATTCTATCTGTTCTTCCATTGTTCAGCAGACCGGACAGCGGAGACAGTTGATATTGATATTGAAGTAATTATATACGATGCGCACAGAACATTCGGCCGTAGTTCTGTGCGCATCGTATCTAAGGAATTTCTCGTGAAATTTAGTTTATTCAATCTGATATCTTGGACAAATCATCAGTTTTCACGACTGTTCACATATTCTAGAAGAGGTGAACAGATATTTTGTTCATTTTAGCGATTAACTCACATAGAAATTACTTTGATGTTTGGAGACATAGTGGTCAGTGGTGAATAATGACTTATAATTTTCTGTTTACTGAAGCTGATATACTTTATCATATTCTGCTCTTGAATGAGTCCCTTTTGTGGCTATGACTCTGGAAAAATATGCCACCCCAACTAAACCCAGCCTCATTATGCGAAACGGTATGTGTTTCTTACTACGTTCACTATGTATGAGAAAATTTAAATTACAACTCTTGGTGAACAGGCCAAGCTTATTTTATACATGTACATTAGGGTGCCAATGAATGTATGGGAAAAATTCGACCCTAAAATTTCAAAAAGTTACACTATTCAAAATGTTCACCACCTCGAAAAATACCTTATGCCGAATTTCAGCTCAATCGGACTTGAGGGAGAGTAGCGCAAAGCGGTCAAAGTTTGAGTTTTTTGAAAATCGAAAAATCACCAAAGGAGGGAGTAAAGGAAATCTGGGTTTTCGAAAAAAAAATTTTGATGTCAAATGTCTTAAAATTGCATGAAATGTCGCGATCTAATGTCATCTCGAAGAAAAATTTTGTCAAAAATCGGAAATCTGGGACTTTGGGTTTTCTTCGGAGTACGGAACGAAAAATATGGTTTTGGGTGCCCATGAAAATAGTTATCTCGAACTTTCTACGAAATGTTGAATTGCCCGATAATATACCCTATGCAAAATATTACCTCATTCTGACTTCATTTACTAGTGTCATAAACGTTAAAATTTGAGTTTTTGTGAAAAACGAAAAATCACCGAAAATCGAGGTTTTACAAAAAAAATTTTATGCCAAATGTCCTTAAATTGCAAGACACGTCGAGATTTACAGTTTCCAAAAAAATGTTTTTTGTCAAAAATCGATTTTGAAGGCGAAAAAACGACCAAGTGCCAAACAACCTTTTCTTTTAAACAAAAAAAAATCGAGATAACTGTAAATCTCGACGAGTAATGCAATTTTAAGACATTTGACATCAATTTTTTCTTTGAAAACTTCGATTTTCGGTGATTTTTCGTTTTTCAAAAAAACTCAAATTTTTAAGATTTGTGACACCAGGAAATGAAGTCAGAATGAGCTAAAATTTTGTATAGGGTATATTATCGGGCAATTCAAACATTATCGTTCAAATCAACGTTTTGTAGCAAGTTCCGAATGAAAGCTCGAGATAACTATTTTTATTGGCACCCAAAACCATACTTTTCGTTTCGTACCCCGAAAATCCCAGATTGCCGATTTTTGATGAAATTTTTTTTATAGAGATGACACATGCAATTTTAAGACATTTGACATAAACAATTTTTTTTCGAAAACCCCGATTTCCTTTACTTCCCCCTTGGGTGATTTTTCGATTTTCAAAAAACTCAAACTTCGACCGCTTTGCGCCACTCTCCTTTAAGTTCGATTAAGCTGAAATTCGGCATAGGGTGTTTTTTCGAGGTGGTGAGCATTTTTTTATGTGGTAACTTTTTGAAATTCGAGATGACCATTTTCATTGGCACCCCAATGTAAATAATATTTCAATAATGATTCAAACAAATTTTTCGATTCGAAATCAAAAATCGAATTAAAAATGAAAAGTAGCTCGTTCTGTACTAGTGTTTAAGGATCCTTTAAGACAATTTTGAACTGTAATCATAAATCCAGTTTTTTATTTTTTATAACATTTCTCAATCGTCGTCTCACAAACAATTCATTAATTGTAAGATGTCGACAGACGTTCATAAATATCGTTGTTTTAACTATTTAAATATTTTAAGAACTACAACGATGGAGCTAGTAGAAAATTTGATTACTAGTTTACATCTGGATTTTTTCTGGAAAAGTACTGGAAAATCAGGATATATCAGGGATTTTTCTTCGGGTTTTGAGTCGACACCCTGTCTAAAAAATCATTGTTAAAATGTTTCATAACATCTGGTTGGCATGGAAATTCATAAAACTGGAGTTTCCCAATAGAAAGGAAGATAGCCTCACTGAGTTCCCTGTTATCATTTTACCTCGCGATTATTTTGGGAGTCATCTACTCAATGGTACTCAATGCAGAATGGTCGATAAAGATTTGAATATGTTTTAATACATTGCTGAAGTCTTAACTGAGATATGGACAAGGACGCAATTGCGAAAGGTGGATATAAAATCCAGAGTGAAGATAACGGCTCACAGCGCATTGAACCATTCTCGATTTTTCATTTCAGGAACATTTACGCGTAAGTCGGAAAACAAAATACAACTGGCGACTGTTTACACTGACGAATCAGATGACGTCATCAAAAAAAATTGTTTACTCGCTAAAGAACTAGCCTTGTCTCTGTAAGCCGTGGCTAAGTATTATCTTTTCTCTTTCATCCTTGACGCTTCAAGTCTGGAAATTTATTTTTATCTTGCTCTGCAATAATATTCGTTAGGTGTCTCTCACTTCATTCGGTGTTTGTTGTGTTTTTGTCTCAAGTATGAAGCGGGAAGAAAGGAGATTTTATGGGGATTTGTTCTCTCCGCTGAGTGGTCGCGGGCCGGATAGAAATTTCAATGTCAGCCCCCAGGAGCCAACATGGCACTCATCGTGTTAAGGGAGAGTGGGTAAGTTACAGTGGAACCTCGATTATCCGCGAGCGGAGCGGATTATGTGCGATAGCGAGTTCCTTAGTAAATCCGTGGGCCTTCCCGGAATTTGTCAGTGAGTGATTGACTCATGCACTTTTATTTTGATCATGGCTTTCACATTTTCTGACTACTGGTGTACACAACATTCAATATGGATAGTTGAATGATTTCTGTATTTTTAAAACATGATTTCTATGCTGGAAAATCTTTTTTTCGCCCTTTATTGCGTTATCGGTGATTTTCGTTATTCGCGATGAGCTAGCCAGACTATTCCGCGGATTATTGGGATCTACTGTATACGGAAAAAGTAGAGTAAAGAGAAAAATGGCCGGCGCTTCCAAGGTTGGTGGTTACTGCCGTAGCAGAACAGACCAAAAATGATATTTCCGCGAATAATGGAAGGAAGGAAGGTCTTGTATTATAGAGACTTTAAACTTTTGCAGTTCATTCGTCTCTAGCCTTGAGAAAGGCCCATTTGAAAACTCTACTCTACTCTATTACTCTACTCCAGCGCTACCACCTCCGCCCTCTTGCCTTGAGAAAGGCACTCGATCCCTCGCCGTCCAGCTCGTCCAGCAACGATGTTGTCCAGTCGGTGTCCACACAAAGAATGGCGAATAATGGTGCAGCTGGGTCTGGTTATATAGTAGAACCCTGATTATTCGCAGAACTTGATTGACGGAATCACCGCGAATAATTAAAACAGTTGAATTAAATGATAAAGGCTAAAGATGAGAAATGATTAAATCATTAATTTTGTTTCATTTTATTTATTTTTTTCAATCTACAATATTATTTCTGCTAATGCTGATGGGTTATCTAGTATAATTGTTTTAATATTTATATAAAAATATTCAATAATATGCTTGATTTCATATCAAAATCTAAAAATTTGATGCGTTGAGCCCAGCGTCGGCCCCTAGGGGCTGGCGTTAAGCTTTTTACGGTTTGTTTTCGGATGTTTCGCAAAGTGTGACTATTTTCTAGTCGAATTGCTTCCCGACCGACACTGATGTTGTGCAAATGCTCTGGATGCGCGCTGAATGGGATCGCAGCAGGAAAGAGTTGGGGCTTAACGTGTTGAAATCTAAATACTAAAAATTAAAAAAAAAACCAAAAATAAAAATAATAGGAAATAATATTAATAAATTCTCTAAGAATCAAAAAATTAAAATTTTTAAATCTGGAAACTTCAAAATTTAAATATTTTAAATCTGAAATTTAAAAATTTTAAAGTTTAAAAAATTTTTAAATTAAAAAAATAAAAATTGAAAAATTTAAAAAAATTCAAAATTCCTAATTTTAAAACTTAAAAAGTTTAAGACGGGGGGTCTTTGTAGCCACATTGGTTGCGCGTTCGCTTAGTAAGCAATCGATCGTGAGTTCAAAACTCAGGGCCCTCATTGACCATCTTTGTGTTGTTACAGAATAGCTACGTCCACGCAACAATCATCAGCGATGGAGATCGATCCACGGTCGAAATAAGATCAATTCATCCATACAACTGCTCTGCTCTGCAAGACACATCGGACTGCTGTTCTATAAATAACTCAACAATGATCAATCAACTGTCTCCGCTGCCCGGTGGTCCAACTGGATAATGGAAAAACAGAAAGAATACTCTTACGCCTAAATGGCTACTGTGTACTATATGTAATACATATAATGTACTATATGTAATGGTATAGAAGGAATACTGGCGAATGACAACTGTGTAATGTGCTAATTATAGATATGATAACCATGTGACATGTACACGATTAAAATTCGGCTCTGTTACAGCTAGATTGCTAATGAGCCTTAAATAAATAAATGGGATAAAAAAAAAAAGTTTAAGATTTTAGAATCACATCACTTACCACAGTGAATCCTGATTTTTTCTTAACCATTCCCACTAACAACTATCCCTTCCATGATAAACGCTAGGGAACCACGCTATAGAGGCGACCCTTCTGGACTTCGGGCGGCGAATATCATACTAACATTCCTTCCCTTCCCCTGGTGACTGTAAGGACGTGGCCGGCATCGTTATTGACCATTCAAAGCTCGAATCACCAAAATTGCACAACGAGAATGCTTTGCTAGTCCCAAGCGTCATTCTGTGGGCCTGATCACGAACGTCACTTCACGGTGAAAAGGAAGTGAATTGTATACAACGTTATTACGGCTGTCACCGTGTGTGTAGAATCCGGAAAAGTTCATCCGTCGTGACAACTTTGATGAACTCGGTGTTATTATGAATACCACGATACTGTCACGTCACGGGGAAAAACAAGTATATTTGTCACTTGTGTTTTAGATGGTGAAGGCTAGTCATGCGGAATGGAGTAAGTTTAATTTCGGATTTATTTAGCTTTTTTTGCTAACATTTTGAATCTTGTCTTGCTTTTTAAGAAAGAAAAGATAAACAAACAGCAATTTACCCGCTTGGTGGCATTTTTAGAACGAAATCCTGACGTATCCAGAGGACGTTAATTTGTTTACTTGGATTCGATAAATGCGCTATGGGATATAATTGAGGACTAAAAATGTAGCTCCCGTAGACCGATTGAAACATGGCGAAAGGTCTAATTTCGATTGCCTTAAATGAATAGAAAG
Organism: Toxorhynchites rutilus septentrionalis; assembly: GCF_029784135.1. Taxonomy (NCBI): domain Eukaryota; kingdom Metazoa; phylum Arthropoda; class Insecta; order Diptera; family Culicidae; genus Toxorhynchites; species Toxorhynchites rutilus. The sequence goes on along the minus strand of NC_073746.1, from coordinate 317,060,615 downwards.
TTTTTGTTTCTATTTTAAGGATTAGAATAACAGAGAGTTGCAACCCCATAAAGTGGCAATGGAGGCCACTGGTCCAAAACGATAATTATGATTGATTATTTATAGAATTGATTTGTTGATATTTTGAATATAAAATAATAACTGTAATGTTTTCCAGCATTGCAGAGCTGGTTTTTGTAATTCAAACATTCGCAATTGGTGGACAAGACCCGAATCAGGACGATAAAGGGTGTGTCACATCAAATTGCATCACGGAAAAACGCTGTAGAAATTTAATTTATAGGAATTATATCTTCAGCTTTCGCTTATAATCAGATAAGAGTGTATAGATCACGTTGGCCATGCTTCACTGTCAATTTTTCGTAAATTTGGAAAAATATCGTCGAACGAAAAAGAGCGTCCTGAATTAATCTTGTGCACTCATTTCGAGAATCCGGAGTTGTTACATCGGGACATCGGTAAGATGCTGGGAATCGTCCAATCCACGGTCAGCAGAGTACTAAAACGATACTTCGAGAACCTAACCATCGACCGGAAGGTGAAGAACGGCAAAAATGGATGCTCAATCAGTGAAAAAGATCACAAGCGCGTAGTTAAGCAGTTTAGACGTGATCCGAGAAGTTCGGTCCGGGATGTCGCCAATAAGCTGAATTTGTCAAGTTCATTCGTCCAGCGGACCAAGCAGCGGGAGGGCCTGCGTACATACAAGGTTCAGAAGGCTCCTAACCGCGACGAAAGGCAAAACATGGTGGGGAAGACGCGAGCCCGGAAGCTGTACACCGAAATGCTGACGAAGCCGCATTGCCTGGTAATGGACGACGAAACCTACGTCAAAGCGGACTTTCGTCAGCTGCCAGGCCTCTTGTTCTTCTCCGCAGAGGACAAATTCAGCGTTCCGGAGGAGATTCGCAAGCAGAAACTATCCAAGTTTGCCAAAAAGTACATGGTGTGGCAAGCGATCTGCTCTTGCGGAAAGCGGAGCACCCCCTTCGTGATGACCGGCACGGTAAACGGGCAGGTTTACCTTAAGGAGTGCCTACAGAAGCGCTTACTACCACTATTGAAGCAGCACGAGGGCCCGACCATCTTCTGGCCGGATCTCGCTTCGTGCCACTATTCAAAGGACGTGTTGGAGTGGTACGAAGCCAACGGGGTCACTTTCGTGCCAAAGGAAATGAACCCGCCCAACGCGCCGGAGCTTCGCCCAATAGAGAAATATTGGGCGATTATGAAGCAGGCCCTCCGGAAGAACCCAAAAGTTGTCAAATCGGAGGCGGAATTCAAGAGAAAATGGATTTCTGATAAAAAAAAACTACAACCTGACGTTGTACAGAACCTTATGGACGGGGTAAAGAGGAAGGTGCGAGCATACGGGCTTGGGCTCGAAGTATGAATAAAAAGAAAATGCCAAAAGTTGTTTAATAGTTTTTATTTTACTGTCTAAAATTTTCAAAAGGATCGGTCTACTGGGCGAATTTCTACAGCGTTTTTTCCGTGATGCAATTTGATGTGACACACCCTTTAGTTACATCGAACAAGACCATTGATCTTTTGTTTTTACGTAATAGATATTTTCAACGATATTGTTTTGAAGACATACTTTGAATGAAAGAATATTTAAGTTTCAAATAAGAAAAAAAGAATCTATCATTGTAAAGCTTTTAAATTAATAATTTCTAAATTATTCTCTAGTTCTTTTTCCATAATTTTGATATCCGTCTAAAGAAAATCTGAATCATTTTCTGCCTTTGGCAAATTCCTTGAAACTCATCAGATGTTCCATATGAAAATTATGCTTCTGACCGATGCTACTGACCAGTTTCTGTTTAAATAATTATATCAAATCTCATGTCCCGTGTATCAAATTACATGAGAATGGGGATGATAAGTGGATTAAACTTCAGAATTCCATATGGAAGTAGCTCAGATTATACTGATCATGAGATGGATAAATTCGGGTTTATTCTGAGATATAGAAGATATTCTTATTCATCAAAACTGTATAAACGGTTCTTAAAAAATGATTCTAACGTTGACCTATACTAAATTCTTCTCACTCTTCAAACGAGTAAGACAGAGCTGAGTACAAGAGTATGCGAGATATCGATTATTAAACTCATGATAGTCATGCTTTATCTCTAATCTTTATTACATATTAGGCTGTCAGAAAAGTCCTGCGGTATTTCCGCGAGGTGTCGTTGTAAGCGCGTAGTTCTAGTTGTATTCATTGTATCGAATCATACTATAGCTTGTTGGAAAGGTATTTTTGCGCGCTATGATATAGTCCTTGACAGTGTTTTGTTTGGTTAAGTCGTTCGTGAGTTATAGTGTCGCAAATATGGAGCAAAATAAAGAGAAAATCCGACATATTTTACAGTACTACTATGACAAAGGCAAAAATGCATCTCAAGCTGCCAATAAAATTTGTGCAGTTTATGGGCCCGATACTGTTTTCATTTCCGTTTGGATGCCATTCAGCATCGAGAAAGATCTAATCATTTCTGGAAAATAATCTGCCAGTTCCTCTGAGAATTTAAAACTACATTCATGTGAAAGAGTTTATTTTAATGTTTTCTATCCATGTAACACTGTGACCAAATATTTTTCAATCAAGTGCTATTAACAGGTGGTTATCGAGTTAGTATTAACCACTGGTGGGCTTCCAGTATCGAGGAAAATGTGGAAATAGTTTATTTGAATGTTTTCTATCCATAAAATATCCATATAATATATTTGGTTTTGTCAATCAAGTGCAGTTAGCAGGAAAGCTTCTGATGATAATTCTTCAGAACAAGGTTTTTCGTATCCTATATTGGATGCATAAAACCTTGTGCCTCCAACGTAACGCTCTCGTTTTCGAAGTACTCCAAATATTCATTTATTCATTCATTCAGAATGGATTTTGATTCAACTTCAAACAAATGATCTCTAAATCAACGATAGTCCTACGTCACCCTCGCGGTTATAACATAGATATAACCCACTGCCTGTTTTTATCCATTGGATCCTATTCAAGCTGGAATTAAAGAATTGAAATCACGTTGGGCCTGATTCTCGAATACACTTCACGGTGGAAACGAAATAAATGGCACGCCCTTGAACTACGTTTTACGAGTTAGTGAAGTGTCGAAGATAATGATGAGTTTTCAGGCAGAATGAGCACTTTTCAAATAAAAAATCATTGATGAAAAATAACTTCTTCGTATCGAACTGGTGTTCAATGTGAATGGAAAACTTTGTTTTCTTCATGTGGTATAATAATCTGAAACAAAAATTTCATCTGAAGATAATTTGATATTATAATGATAAATTTAGTGGGAAACTAATTTCGTATCCAGATGTCGACACCGTACCGTTGTCATCGCGGGTACATTTCATTTCGTTTCCACCTTGAAGTGTATTCCAGAATCAGGCCGGTTGTGTCTATGCTGGAGAAACCCCGTTGGATAATTTGAACCAATCGTCCAACAAACATGCCCACCGGAGGAAGGAAAAGGATAGCGGAATCCGGAAGCAGAATCAACCGCAAATAAATGGGAATCGAACATGAATCGACTGATGAGGAGGCAGGAATCGGGAATAATTTGCGAGCGATGTTCGCAAAATCCTCAAAGTCGAGAATGCCAGATTCTTATGACGGGAAGAAATCCTTGGTAGGTGTCGAGCGGAATCGAAATGTTAATCGGAGTGGAAATGAAGGATAATCGGAGAAAAAAATTATGCCATTTCTTCTCGGTAAAAATCCATTAGTGCTACGCTCCATTGAAACACGGAGAAATGTGCATTTATCGAAATTGATTGATTGCTTTTCGCCAAGTGACTAAAATTGCCGTGCCATTTAGTGTAGGAGCGGATTATTTAGTATCCTCTCTCCAGAACAATATATACGCAACAAAATATGCGTTGTGCATTTTGGTGCCGCGGTAAGTGTACATCAATTCAGCTCACGGTACGCGGCAGCCAAATCGATGTTCCTTTCTACGTGGTCCCATGGTTAACAGCAGTTTGGACGTCCATTTTGAATTTACAATCATGACTTGCATATTTCCCTCGACTCCCATAAAATATCCGCACTATCGCTCCTGGGAGGCAACAGAATCCTCGTGAGTGTCTTGACACAAGTGTGTATGCATTCGAAAGAGATGCACCATTTCCATTCACACTGGAAGGGGGTCTTCACTTGAACGACGCATTTTCCGCCCGTATGAAAGTGGTTAATAATGGTGTAGCAGTGCCCTGCCGGGGTTGGGTTACTTCTCTGCATTTTGGTCCCGGCGAAGATGGAAAGCTTCTCACCATCCTCGAATGACCGCCGGCAGAACGACGACCGAATTCAGCACCTGAGAGAACTGTTGACTGAGCTGCACCGAACTGTTCTTGTTGTTGTTGTTGTTGTTGGCGTTGGGCTGGTTGTGCTCGGGTGGAGAAACCGGACCCGGCTGAGAATCATCATCACGACATCCGCAGTGCCAGAAGGGTTATTGAATAAATAAAGACCAGAACATGTCGGATGGGTTAAACTTTGGCGAGGGCTCGACTGTAGTTGATGTAATAGGGTATTGACCAGGATGACAATACGTTCTGGAGTAAGACTACGTCTATTTTTAAGGATGTTAAATCTGAAAATATGGCTCATTTTTATGAAATTGTTTTCACATGCATAACTCTTTTTGATGCCAAAGGATTTTAAATGGCGAACCTAACAATTGAATCGGAATTTTTCTAGGGTACGTTTGATATGCTATACAGTAGTCTAATTGAAATAAACAGAAGACATTCCAATTTTTTCAAATATTTATTCTGTGCGTTTCTATTGCTTCCAATTATATTGATACTTTTCTAAAGTTTAAATACTATTTTCGAGAGGGCATCTTCTTCGTGAGGAGAATTCAGTTGAGGATATCTAAAAAATGATCGCATCACATACGCTTGCTCGACACAATCGATATTTTCTTCATATTTTCCGTCGCTAAACAAACAAAGACAAACTTTGTGAAAAGTACTTGGTTCGCCATTTTTGATTATCTAGCATTGTCTATGATCACTACTCATTATGTGGAAGTACTTGTACTCACTTTCCACTAGAAATAACTATTGCCCAACAATGCGCTGCTGTAGTCTATAGTCACAGTTTGGTAAAACTTTAGGCTTCCTACCCCTTCTAGTTTTTCTGTCACAAACCACCCTGCAAGAACAAAAGATCCATTTCATCCATTTAGAATCACTCTCGAATTGATGAACAGGACGATTTCAGCCTCACCCAACAAGTCACGAATGGGGATGTTTGGCTTTTTGATTATCAAGTCACATGCCTCCACCTCATTGTCTCATTGTCACCGCTCCTATCACGGGGACCAACTTTTCCCCGGGTTACATCCAACTTGCTAATCCAGGGCTGAGCGAGTGCAGTGTTTGCCCTCAGATGCAACTTCAGTCGGCGTATGATTGTGGAAATTATTTCAGCGCTGCTCCGATAGGGTCCATTTCAGTTCTGGATTTAAAGGGTGTGTCACATCAAATTGCATCACGGAAAAAACGCTGTAGAAATTCGCCCAGTAGACCGATCCTTTTGAAAATTTTAGACAGTAAAATAAAAACTATTAAACAACTTTTGGCATTTTCTTTTTATTCATACTTCGAGCCCAAGCCCGTATGCTCGCACCTTCCTCTTTACCCCGTCCATAAGGTTCTGTACAACGTCAGGTTGTAGTTTTTTTTGAACAGAAATCCATTTTCTCTTGAAGTCCGCCTCCGATTTGACAACTTTTGGATTCTTCCGGAGGGCCTGCTTCATAATCGCCCAATATTTCTCTATTGGGCGAAGCTCCGGCGCGTTGGGCGGGTTCATTTCCTTTGGCACGAAGGTGACCCCGTTGGCTTCGTACCACTCCAACACGTCCTTTGAATAGTGGCACGAAGCGAGATCCGGCCAGAAGATGGTCGGGCCCTCGTGCTGCTTCAATAGTGGTAGTAAGCGCTTCTGTAGGCACTCCTTAAGGTAAACCTGCCCGTTCACCGTGCCGGTCATCACGAAGGGGGCACTCCGCTTTCCGCAAGAGCAGATCGCTTGCTACACCATGTACTTTTTGGCAAACTTGGATAGTTTCTGCTTGCGAGTCTCCTCCGGAACGCTGAATTTGTCCTCTGCGGAGAAAAACAACAGGCCCGGCAGCTGACAAAAGTCCGCTTTGACGTAGGTTTCGTCGTCCATTACCAGGCAATGCGGCTTCGTCAGCATTTCGGTGTACAGCTTCCGGGCTCGCGTCTTCCCCACCATGTTTTGCCTTTCGTCGCGGTTAGGAGCCTTATGAACCTTGTATGTACGCAGGCCCTCCCGCTGCTAGGTCCGCTGGACGAATGAACTTGACAAATTCAGCTTATTGGCGACATCCCGGACCGAACTTCTCGGATCACGTCTAAACTGCTTAACTACGCGCTTGTGATCTTTTTCACTGACGGAGCATCCATTTTTGCCGTTCTTCACCTTCCGGTCGATGGTTAGGTTCTCTAAGTATCGTTTTAGTACTCTGCTGACCGTGGATTGGACGATTCCCAGCATCTTACCGATGTCCCGATGTGACAACTCCGGATTCTCGAAATGAGTGCACAGGATTAATTCACGACGCTGTTTTTCGTTCGACGACATTTTTCCAAATTTACGAAAAATTGACAGTGGAGCATGGCCAACGTGATCTATACACTCTTATCTGATTATAAGCGAAAGCTGAAGATATAATTCCTAAAAATTAAATTTCTACAGCGTTTTTTCCGTGATGCAATTTGATGTGACACACCCTTTAATCACAACGCATCGGTTTCAATGCATACGGAATGTCTTATCGATCCCCCAAACTCTATTGCCGACGGAATAAACTCCGGAAACACGTCCCGAATTCGGTTAGATCGAATTAAGCACACTTTGTTGCTGGCTGTCGATAGACCCAAGTGTACGAAGCGTTCGTGGCCAAACTTGACTCGTTTGCAAATTTTCTCACATATTAATTTAAGCTGATTGAACTTTTCTCGATCTCCCCTCTTGCTCTCCTCTTCCTCGTCCTGCATGGTTTCCGATCCGAACTGAAACCGACTCGCTGGAAGGGATTGTAACTTTTTCCCAGCCCTTGTCGACTGCTGGCGAACAGAGAAAAGAAAAATAACAAGCAGCAGGGAATAGCTCCGGGTGGGGAAAGTTGTTTCACCATCCAGTGTGTTCTCAGGAAGCCCAGCGGGGGAACCGATTGGCATAATACCTTTCGACAGAAATTGACAGAGATAGACACATACACACACACACACATGAGAATCTCTGCCGACCAAACCTGATTGACCGTTAAAAGTTTTGGGAGTTCGGTCCGATTCGGAGATTTGTTGATATCGAAAATTTCGGCTAGTGTTAAGTGAGATTGGTTTCCGGGTATCGCAATTGTCAATATTTATGAATATTTTAATGTTTTGATTTTATTTTGTTTTATTTTTGTGATTTTTCTAACCTAGAAAAAAAATGATTTTTTAAAAATTGCCTCATTTCATTTCCTTCATTATTTTAATTTTTTCTAATTTTTTCAAATTTATTCAGATTTTTGCTGACATTTCTCAATTTTTTACTGTTTTTTTCCGAGTTTATTTATTTTTTTCTAATTATGCGAATTTTTTAGATTTTTCTGATTTTTAGGTTTTTTTAAATTTTTTTTACTTATATTTAAAAATTTCTAAAGATTTATCTTTTTTCTTGAGTTATTTTGTTATGTTTTGGAATATTTTAGATATTCTTTGAATTTAACAGATTTCTCAATATTTCTTCTTTTTTTTTGTTTTTTAAGATTTTCCATTTTTTTTGATTTTTTAATGGGAATTGATTTTTTGGAATTTTCTAAAAAAAAATTATTTTATTTCAAAAATCGGTTTAAAATATTTTTTCAAAATAATTTCTTCAGTTCTTTTTGCTTTGTTTTCTGATTTTATTAATTTTGTTTATAAATTTTTTGTTACTTTATCCAAATTAGATTTTCTTTGGAGTCCTTTCATGTTTTATTTCTAGTTTTTTCAGGTTTTTAACAAATTTATTCAGATTTCCAGTATTTTTTTTTATTTTTCATATTTTTGTAATCGTTTTAAATTTTTGGTTCTCGGTTTTTTTTCCTTTTTTCGTTTTTTTAAATTTTTTTCTTAATTTATTCAAGTTTTTTGGATTCGATTCTGATTTTCTTTTCATTTTTTCATTTTTTTGATTTTGTTTTTTGCATTTTATTCCCAAAATAAATTCAAAATATTTAAAATTTTTTTCCAATAATTTTCCTATTTTTTGACGTAGAACTACGTCTTTCAGGAAGGGTGCCAAATCAGAAAACAGGTCACCTTTTTTTTTTGTGAAATAAAGTTAATGTTAATAACTATTTTCACAGCGAACGAATTCTGATGATTTGCATACCAATCGAATCGGAAATTCTCTAAGATTTGTTTGATATACATTACAATTCGCTAATCTCCAAACGGTTTATATTCATGAAAACTGGTAGAACTTTTTTCCCATTTGTTTTGCTAACCCTACCCGTATTTCGAATGCTTATAACTCGAACATTTCTTAACAGATCGGAAAGATGTTTGCATCAATTGATAGGAAATATTTCTACGTGTCTATCACAATTACTAAAATGTTATTTTTCATGAGATGAACAATTGAATAACTGTAAAATGTCAAGCTTTATCCAAGCCCCCTAACTGCCAAGTCTTGATTGGTCCGATTTACGGTTTCCCCAACACAGACTTCAAAATCGATGTACCTATGGAGATCCACTTTGCAAATACACATGGAAGTCGGGGGTATTTTTGCTTCCACCGAGCTGCGTTTCCCTAATACGGACTTCAAAATTCATGTGCCTGGGGGAATCCGCTTTGCAATTACATGCAAAGCGGGGATATTTTTTGGTGTTGAGTACTTTTGTACTCGCTTGACGTTGTGCAGACCGGAATATGATTAGGGAAACGTAATTTTAAACTGAGAAGACTGGGAAAATCGTCATTTCAGTTTTTTTCAAGTTTTTCTGATATTTCAGTTTCTAATTTTTTTTATTTATGTCTTTTTTCTTATTTTGTTTCATTTTTTTTTTTAAATTTTGGTCTTTCCAATTTTTGATTTTTCAGACTTTTCAAATTTTTGTTTGTTTATGATTTCGTTGTTCTTTTAATCTAATGTTTGAAATTTTGTTGAAAAGAGATTAAAAAAACAGATTTTTCGGAAATTTATTCATATTTTCTCTGATATTTCTAATGTTCTTGTTTTTTAAATTTTTTTTGTGATTTTTCTTTTTTTTTCTATTTTTGTTTTAAACCATTATGTCATTCCGATTTTTTTTTCAATTTGTTGTTATATTTAGAATTTTTCTTGTTTTCATAATTTCTCTAATTATTTAATTTTTCTGATTTTCTATCCTGATTTTCTTAGAACAAAATGACAAAATGAAAATATGAAAATATAAAATATTGAAAATATGAAAATATAAAATATTGAAAACATGAAAATATGGAAATATAATACGATGCAAATATGAACATATGAAAATAATCGTTCATTTTTTTTTCTGTTTTTTTTGTTCTTTTTTTTCAGATATTTCTGGTTTTTTAATTTGTCTGAATTTTCTTTTATTAATTTTTTATGATTTTATTTTGTTTATTTTTTATTATTCGTTTTTCTCATTTTTATAGTTCTTTTCTAATTTTTCATCTATTTTTTCTGTTTATTTGAGTTTGTTATTTTTCCATTTGATAGAAAATTCTTTTTTTTTTCAAATCTATTCAGATTTTACTCGATTTTGCAAATGTAATTGTATTTTTTATTCATTTTTTAATTTTTGGATTTTTCTGATTTTTTGACTTTTTGGATTTAAAAAAAAATCCGAATTTCCGAATTTTCTAATTTTCTGATATGAAAATATGAAAATATAAAAATATGAAAATATGAAAATATGAAAATATGAAAATATGAAAATATGAAAATATGAAAATATGAAAATATGAAAATATGAAAATATGAAAATATGAAAATATGAAAATATGAAAATATGAAAATATGAAAATATGAAAATATGAAAATATGAAAATATGAAAATATGAAAATATGAAAATATGAAAATATGAAAATATGAAAATATGAAAATATGAAAATATGTAAATATGAAAATATGAAAATATGAAAATATGAAAATATGAAAATATGAAAATATGAAAATATGAAAATATGAAAATATGAAAATATGAAAATATGAAAATATGAAAATATGAAAATATGAAAATATGAAAATATGAAAATATGAAAATATGAAAATATGAAAATATGAAAATATGAAAATATGAAAATATGAAAATATGAAAATATGAAAATATGAAAATATGAAAATATGAAAATATGAAAATATGAAAATATGAAAATATGAAAATATGAAAATATGAAAATATGAAAATATGAAAATATGAAAATATGAAAATATGAAAATATGAAAATATGAAAATATGAAAATATGAAAATATGAAAATATGAAAATATGAAAATATGAAAATATGAAAATATGAAAATATGAAAATTTTGGAAAATATGAAAATATGAAAATATGAAAATATGAAAATATGAAAATATGAAAATATGAAAATATGAAAATATGAAAATATGAAAATATGAAAATATGAAAATATGAAAATATGAAAATATGAAAATATGAAAATATGAAAATATGAAAATATGAAAATATGAAAATATGTAAATATGAAAATATGAAAATATGAAAATATGAAAATATGAAAATATGAAAATATGAAAATATGAAAATATGAAAATATGAAAATATGAAAATATGAAAATATGAAAATATGAAAATATGAAAATATGAAAATATGAAAATATGAAAATATGAAAATATGAAAATATGAAAATATAAAAATATGAAAATATGAAAATATGAAAATATGAAAATATGAAAATATGAAACTATGAAAATATAATTGAAAAATAAATATAATTGAAACGGTTTATATTCATGAAAACTGGTAGAACTTTTTTCCCATTTGTTTTGCTAACCCTACCCGTATTTCGAATGCTTATAACTCGAACATTTCTTAACAGATCGGAAAGATGTTTGCATCAATTGATTAGAAAAATTTCTACGTGTCTATCACAATTACTAAAATGTTATTTTTCATGAGATGAACAATTGAATAACTGTAAAATGTCAAGCTTTATCCAAGCCCCCTAACTGCCAAGTCTTGATTGGTCCGATTTACGGTTTCCCCAACACAGACTTCAAAATCGATGTACCTATGGAGATCCACTTTGCAAATACACATGGAAGTCGGGGGGAATTTTTGCTTCCACCGAGCTGCGTTTCCCTAATACGGACTTCAAAATTCATGTGCCTGGGGGAATCCGCTTTGCAATTACATGCAAAGCGGGGATATTTTTTGGTGTTGAGTACTTTTGTACTCGCTTGACGTTGTGCAGACCGGAATATGATTAGGGAAACGTAATTTTAAACTGAGAAGACTGGGAAAATCGTCATTTCAGTTTTTTCAAGTTTTTCTGATATTTCAGTTTCCAATTTTTTTTATTTATGTCTTTTTTCTTATTTTGTTTCAATTTTTTTTTAAATTTTGGTCTTTCCAATTTTTGATTTTTCAGACTTTTCAAATTTTTGTTTGTTTATGATTTCGTTGTTCTTTTAATCTAATGTTTGAAATTTTGTTGAAAACAGATTAAAAAAACAGATTTTTCGGAAATTTATTCAGATTTTCTCTGATATTTCTAATGTTCTTGTTTTTTAATTTTTTTTTTGTGATTTTTCTTTTTTTTCTATTTTTGTTTTAAACCTTTTTTAAATAAATATGAAAATATGAAAATATGAAAATATGATAATATGAGAATATGAAAATATGAAAATATGAAAATATGAAAATATGAAAATATGAAAATATGAAAATATGAAAATATGAAAATATGAAAATATGAAAATATGAAAATATGAAAATATGAAAATATGAAAATATGAAAATATGAAAATATGAAAATATGAAAATATGAAAATATGAAAATATGAAAATATGAAAATATGAAAATATGAAAATATGAAAATATGAAAATATGAAAATATGAAAATATGAAAATATGAAAATATGAAAATATGAAAATATGAAAATATGAAAATATGAAAATATGAAAATATGAAAATATGAAAATATGAAAATATGAAAATATGAAAATATGAAAATATGAAAATATGAAAATATGAAAATATGAAAATATGAAAATATGAAAATATGAAAATATGAAAATATGAAAATATGAAAATATGAAAATATGAAAATATGAAAATATGAAAATATGAAAATATGAAAATATGAAAATATGAAAATATGAAAATTTGAAACTATGAAAATATAATTGAAAAATTGAAAAATTGAATTGATTGTTTTTATGTTTTTTTAGAAAAAAAAACAAAATCTTTGCTACAGCTTGGGTACCAATGCTCAAGTTTCTGAATTATAACTCCACATTAAATTCGATTACTGACATTGATATCAACGTGTCCACAAAAACTCTAAGCTACCCAAATCCTTATTGGAACACATTTCATCATCGTAAAACGCTTCATTTTGCCCCTGAGGTGAATACAAACCATTCAATCATGAACACATCTCGTCTTTACCGAAATTTGTATCCAGTAGAAATTCGCTTCTTCTCTACCATCATAATTCATCGCCATAAAATATAGTAATTTAATCAGCGCATTCGCGTTGCAGCATGATAATACTGTGCAGCATAAATTCAACGTGATTCTAATTTGCCCTCTGCATAAAAACCCATAAAAACAGCCGTCAAATGAATGCGAGCGGCGACAGTTTTCGATTTTCATTTGCGATAAAGATTTGATTTGACAGATAAGACTTCTAAAGTGCGCGCATTGCCTCGTTTCGAGCTGACGTTTTCCGCTTTTAGTTCAACAACAGGAAAAAGACGAACGGAAAGAAAAACAACAACGGCAAGGAATAAAAGGCGAGCGGAAAGAAAGCTTGGCATAAAAATGATGTTGACATATGTATGGGTGTATGGTTCGGTTGGCGTTCGCACAGCTTGACTTCTTGACGTTGATCTGATTTAGACGCGTTTATCCTTTTATGGAGCTTATTTAGCTTCATTACACCACAACGGCAAAAAGCTGGAAGGGGTGGCGAAAGAGAAAATCTGATCCACGCAGGGCCTCTTCTACAGCGTCTTACCGTGACTCCTATTTGCGTCACCTCCAATGGGGGGGTACCATGTTTTCCCAGGAAGTACTAAGAGAGCACGGAAAAGAAAATCAGCTCAAGCCATTTCGTATTCATGGCTTCTAGTTTTTAACGCTAACCAGGTTTTGTGCCCCTTACACTCCGCCGAGGCGCTGATAAAAACGACCGCGTGTGTTCTTATTATTTTTGCCTTCTAGGCTTTTGGGGTGGGGTCTCTCCTTACTTTGGGTTCATTCATTATGTCGTGTGTAACCTTAAAATAGATTCATTATTGGCGGCTTTCTCGCATGAAGAAGGAAAACTGTGTTCTAAAATTACATACGTGTTTCAGATTGCTTGAGTCAGGTGCCAGCGAATTTCAATTACAGTTAAACTGAGCATGGGGAAAACACATACTTTAGGGTGGATGCATCCCTCCATCCGCGAGTGCTTGCGCTATCAGTGCGGCATTTGCATTTTTAAATCATGAAACAGAAATTATCGCCCGAAAACAAATTGAGCCAGCCTTTCACACTGTCAGGAACTTTTTTCGCCTTTCGACATTCGCCGGCTTCTCTTTTCGAAAGCGTGTGAAGTGGAGGAATAAGCTCTGCCTTATTCTTTTTTTTTTTTTTCTAGCTTTTTATTCGAACTGAGTTCTTCACCCTCCCCCACAAACACTTTTTAAGCGCTGGCAGAATTTATACAATTTTATGCCGCCGAGAAGAGGTTATCTTTATGGTGATTTCATGTTAAAATCGCGTGTTTCGCAGAGCTCTTGGCTCGTGCAAGGAAATTTGTCGTTTTATCTGGACTGTGGGGTGTGGAATGCAAATAATGTCGCTCCGTCATTGCAGGTGAAACGGCGCGGAAAGGTTTCTTCTTCTGCCTTGCCTCCGTATGCATTTCGTTTGCGTTTGTTTGTTTCAGTCATCAAATTTTAATTCGTAATCACCTTCTGGTTGAAATTTTAATGTCAAGTGTGTATGTTTTTATTGCCGCAAGCAGTGCGATTGTTTACACGATGGTAGCTATGAAGACAAAATATGACGAAGTCGAATGTGGGGTCTTGTTTTTGTTTTTCAATTGTTTTTTTTTTGAGCAATTCATCCGTTTAATATCTACTGAGTTAAGAGGGTATTCTATTGTGGAAATTTGAAAAAAAACCCCACATATCTGTTAGAATTTTGCTACTTGATAAAATCGAACCACACATTGAGACGGCCTTTTCCATGAGATCTGTTCATTTTTTTTGAGGGGAGGTATACTCAATTCAATGCAAAATTTGAAAAAACACGTCATTTCAAATGTTCGATAATACCCCGATCCACAAGTTATTGATCGTGGGTTATGTTTTGAGCTCAAAATCTTGTTAGAAGTGTACTGGAGAGAACTACTCGGAATATTTAATCAACAAATAATAATATAACTTGTTTAAAAGTTTATGTTTACTATCAATCTCATCAATCAAACACACTTAACATACTGTGTACAAATAATAACTACTAGAATTGCAAATGTTAGACGTGTTATTTCGGAAAAAATTGCTATACATAGCAAATTTGTATGGACTTAAACAAGATTCGTGGTTTTACATACAGTGACTCAAACTTGAAATCGTACCCAACCATGCGGACCTTTTTCACTACGTTTGAAAGTCGAAAACAAGCTCGCGGAACATTGTATTTAGATAATGTACATCATACATCGTACATCATTTTGACCTTCAGTTTTTTTAATATTCCACGAAAATATTTCTATCTAGATGCAGTGGACAAAAATATCGAGAAGAAATAAAAAAATCGATTCCATTTTTACATTTTTACATTTTTTCGATTTCATTTTTACAGACCTTTGTTCATTAACATTTTTTTTTCGCTAACCAGCTTAATAGCAAATTCAATTAACCGTACCAACCAGCTTATATATGGTTCTTATGACGTTCATGTAGGACCTTTCCATATACAGCAATTCCAAATAAAATCGTCCTAAAAATGCAGATTTTAAAAACTTGTATTTTTGATTCTAATGAAAGTGTGTATTCCGTTTGGGTTGGAGGAAATACGAGTTTATCACAGCAATTGGGAATTTTTTGACTCAAGCGTAACCTTTGAAAAGGGCGTATCGGTTTTAGTAAGAGAAATCTTTGATAATTTATGTCTCAAAAAATATGAGTTGTACCGAAATAGTGTGTGAGAAAGAGTTATAAGGTATTGTTCACTTAATTTGAAAAAAACTATACACTGAGAAGAAAAAATTACTACTCTTTATTTTATTTACAAAATAAAATTTCAATTTTCGATATCAAAAAATATGTATTTTTTTATATTTTTTTTATTTTTTTCATATGAAATAGAAGTCATGCAGAAAATTTTAAAAATGGGCCCAAGATGGTAAAACTATTTTTGACGAAATTTGTGGAACATCGAATTTTTAGGAATTTTCGAAACTTCGAACTTTTGTATGTTGGCAATCATTCTTAGCCACAAATTATGAATTCTGATGTGATTAAAAACAAAAAAAGGTTATTATCAATCTCCTTCTAGATGCAACCATTCTCGAGATATTGAAAAAACTATTTCTAATTTATAATCTTTTTTATAGTAAATAATCTCTTTTAATATGTTTGTCGTGTTATACCGTCATGTTCATGAAATTTTATGAATTTTCTTATAATTTCCAACAATTTTTTTGATTTATTGAAGTTTGTATTAAAATAAAAAAGAAAAAGACCCACATGTCTTCGAATGTTTCATATACAAAAATCACATACAAAAATTCGAAGTTTTGAAAATTCCTAAAAATTCGATGTTCCACAAATTTCGTCAAAAATAGTTTCACCATCTTGGGCCCATTTTTTAAATTTTCTACTTGATTTCTATTTTATATGAAAAAAATGAAAAAAATATTTAAAAAATCATATTTTTGATATCGCAAATTTAAATTAGATTTTGTAAGTAAAAAAAGGAGTACTAATTTTTCTAAATTTTAATTTTTTTTCATTTTAATTTTTTTCAAATTAAGCCAACAATACTCTATAACTCTTTCTAACACACTATTTCGGTACGACTCATATTTTTTGAGATATAAATTATCAAAGATTTCTCTTACTAAAATCGATACTACCTTTTAAAAAGTTACGCTCGAGTCAAAAAATGAATCATGATTATGTATTTGGAAAAGTTGTTGGAAATTATAAACAAATTCATAAAATTTCATGAGCATGACGGCATAATACGACAAACATATTAAAAGGGATTATTTACTATAAAAAAGACAATAAATTAGAAATATTTTTTTTGAATATTTCGAGAACATTTAGAAGGAGATTGATAATAACCTTTTTTGTTATAAATCACATTAGGATTCATAATTTGTGGCTAAAAATGATTGTTAACATACAAAAATTCGTAGTTTCGGAAATTCATAAAAATTCGATGTTCCACAAATTTCGTCAAAAATAGTTTAACCATCTTGGGTCAATTTTTTAATTTAATTTATAAATTTTAAATTAAATTTCTATTTTGTATGCAAAAATAAAAAAAAAAATTAAAAAAAAAGGATTTTGGATATTGCAAATTGAATTTTTATTTTGTAAATAAAAAAAAAGAGTACTAATTTTTTTTCTCAGTTTACATTTTTTTCATATTCAACCATCAATATTTTATAACTCTTTCTAAGACACTATTTCGGTACGACTCATAGTTTTTGAGATATAAATTATCAAAGATTTCTCTTACTCAAATCGATACGCCCTTTTAAAAAGTTACGCTTGAGTCAAAAAATTCTCAATTGCTGTGGAAAACTCATATTTTCTCTAACCCAAACAGAATACACACTTTCATTCGAATCAAAAATATTAATGTTTTGTCATTTGTCGATTTCATTTGGAATTGCTCTATAGAGATATTTTTGTTTGAATGAAAATTTACTCCTCGTCTTTGATGATGAATAATTCATTAAACAGTGTTCCCAGCGCAAGCTGAAAGGTAGTTTTGAAAACTCAAATAAATCATGTCTTCTTCTTCTTGAATGGCGTTAACGTCCCTGTGGAACTTTTGCCGTCTCAACGTATGCATTAACTAGCGTCATTTATTAATACTTAGTTGAGATTTCTTAAGCCAAATAACACGCCCTGGATGTATTGCGAGGGGCAAGCTCTAGAATACGCGTGACCACAGTGCAAGTCGAAGGAAATTTCTTTGACGAAAAATCCTCCGGCCAGAACGGGAATCGAACCCGAACACCCGGCATGGTAATGTGAAACGCTAACCACTGCACCAAATAAATCATGTATAATTGTAATTTATTGCAAATTTGAATCAAAGGAGCACTTCACCGCATATTGTACCAGAAGTTCGAAATGCTATGCGTACTGTTTCATTTTCATGGGATTGTACGTACGAGGATGGCAAAATGTGATGATACTCACACGTATACATAGGCATTCCTACCTATACATGTACTCCTCGCCCACAAACTCATGAAAACAAAAGTTTATTGAGATATTCATCATCAAAAACGAAGGAGTAATTTATCATTCAAATAAAAATATCTCGGGGGTGAAATGAAAACCAAAACACAGAACATGCACTACAAAATTAAAGATTCCGAATGATCATAACTCGGACATTTCTTAATAGGTCGGAAAGATGTTTGCATCAATTGATAGGAAATACTTCTACACGTCTATCACAATTGATTAAATGTTATTTTCCATGAGATAAACAATTGAATAACCTTAAAATGTCAAGCGTTATCTAAACGCAAAGTTTTGATTGGTTCGATTTACGGTTTCCCCAACACGGACTTCAAAATCATTGTACCGTCATCCGGGGGCAAATTGATCACCGTGGTGAAATTGATCAAACGTGTTACTGAAACGAACATAAATTTTGAGAGGTATTTTGCAATTTAATTTTAAACTTTTGTAATCTGACATGTTCAATAATCATCTGAAGGTTCTGTTTTGTTTAATGGCTCTCAATGAATCACTTATTAAATTGCATGAAAATTAACATTTTTCTGAATAGTATTTTCGTTTCCATTTTCAATCATGTTTTCAACACATCAAAGCAATATTTATAGACGCTAAGCATATTAATTCACTTCTAGCCGATACTTGACGAGTTGAATAAGTAAACAAATATTTGTAATTACTAAAAAAAAAATATAAGGAGACGTTTGATTTTTTTGCGTGAGCGTTTAATCTGAAAGACTCTGTGTGTTTTAAAAATGTAGCCCTGTTTTTGTTTCAGTAAAAACACTGAAAATACTTTTTGTGCAACATTTGACGGATTAATTCGGGAAACAGTATTTTGAACTGCCAAAAACTGCATCGAGGTTTTGGAAAACAAGTTTCCACAGATACAAGCGAAGTTCTTCTTAATCTGTTCGTTTTCTCGGCAGTTCCCACATAAGTGTAAGTGTAAAACCATCTGATAGCAGTTTTACTGGAAATAGCTTCAAAGCTGAAACAAATTATTTAAATCTTCAAAATTTAAAATCAATCGCCAAGAACGTTTGTACGTGCATCATTTTTTTTCTCATTGGAGCTGTCAATGTTGTTGTGTTATTAGTACAACTGAAATTCGCGTTGACGAATTTGAGCTATCCTTCTAGCAGCAGCAATCCTTTTCAGGATCACCAAATTACAATCAAAGAGTTTAATTAACAATCAGTATGCGGCAAATGGCCTGACGCAATCCTATGTCAACTATGCGGTAGTGTCTCGGACACATTCCTCCTGTAACTTTTTAGCTCTGATTTGATGCCCTAGTTGACACATAAGGACCCAACTCCACGCCATTCGCCTTCGGGGATACTGCGACTAGAACCGGAGGAACAGTTATTTTAGATTATATTATTGTATTTAGCTTATAAAGGGTGTGTCACATCAAATTGCATCACGGAAAAAACGCTGTAGAAATTCGCCCAGTAGACCGATCCTTTTGAAAATTTTAGACAGTAAAATAAAAACTATTAAACAACTTTTGGCATTTTCTTTTTATTCATACTTCGAGCCCAAGCCCGTTTGCTCGCACCTTCCTCTTTACCCCGTCCATAAGGTTCTGTACAACGTCAGGTTGTAGTTTTTTTTGAACAGAAATCCATTTTCTCTTGAAGTCCGCCTCCGATTTGACAACTTTTGGGTTCTTCCGGAGGGCCTGCTTCATAATTGCCCAATATTTCTCTATTGGGCAAAGCTCCGGCGCGTTGGGCGGGTTCATTTCCTTTGGCACGAAGGTGACCCCGTTGGCTTCGTACCACTCCAACACGTCCTTTGAATAGTGGCACGAAGCGAGATCCGGCCAGAAGATGGTCGGGCCCTCGTGCTGCTTCAATAGTAGTAGTAAGCGCTTCTGTAGGTACTCCTTAAGGTAAACCTGCCCGTTTACCGTGCCGGTCATCACGAAGGGGGCGCTCCGCTTTCCGCAAGAGCAGATCGCTTGCCACACCATGTACTTTTTGGCAAACTTGGATAGTTTCTGCTTGCGAATCTCCTCCGGAACGCTGAATTTGTCCTCTGCGGAGAAGAACAACAGGCCCGGCAGCTGACGAAAGTCCGCTTTGACGTAGGTTTCGTCGTCCATTACCAGGCAATGCGGCTTCGTCAGCATTTCGGTGTACAGCTTCCGGGCTCGCGTCTTCCCCACCATGTTTTGCCTTTCGTCGCGGTTAGGAGCCTTCTGAACCTTGTATGTACGCAGGCCCTCCCGCTGCTAGGTCCGCTGGACGAATGAACTTGACAAATTCAGCTTATTGGCGACATCCCGGACCGAACTTCTCGGATCACGTCTAAACTGCTTAACTACGCGCTTGTGATCTTTTTCACAGACGGAGCATCCATTTTTGCCGTTCTTCACCTTCCGGTCGATGGTTAGGTTCTCGAAGTATCGTTTTAGAACTCTGCTGACCGTGGATTGGACGATTCCCAGCATCTTACCGATGTCCCGATGTAACAACTCTGGATTCTCGAAATGAGTGCACAGGATTAATTCACGACGCTCTTTTTCGTTCGACGACATTTTTCCAAATTTACGAAAAATTGACAGTGAAGCATGGCCAACGTGATCTATACACTCTTATCTGATTATAAGCGAAAGCTGAAGATATAATTCCTAAAAATTAAATTTCTACAGCGTTTTTTCCGTGATGCAATTTGATGTGACACACCCTTTATTATCAAGTGCGACTGAATTTTGTAGTTAGTTAGTCGTTCAATTATAGAGGCTTCAAACTATTCAGTTCATTCGGGCTTTATTCGGGCTTATTATCGAAAAATCGTGATTTCAAATCCATATGTCTGACTTAAATATGATGTTTGGCAAAGTTGTTGTCAATGAACTATTTAGGAAAAATAACATTTTAAATACAATCTCTCTCGAAAATTAAAATTAATATCAAAAACTTTTATATCTAAAAACACCAAGAGCTCTATGATAGAGACATCGTGAAGATACAAACAAAAAATAGAACAAAAAATATTCCCCTTCGTTCTTCTTCTTTTCCTTTGTTCATGGAAACTTTACATCTTACGATTTCCCCTTCGTTGCTGGTCGATAAGTTGCTCGTTATAGACAGCTCTGTTCGGGAAAGCACACAAATGGACAGAACAAATGTATGAGAAAATGGGAATGCTTCCAATTTTCATCCATTTAAACCCTATACAGACTATGGGATTATAATGTATATCATATTAAACAAATCTTAGGGAATTTCCGATTCGTTTGGTATGTAAATCGCCGAATTCCGTTCGCGGCAAAAATAGTTATTAACGTTAACTTTATTTCATAAAAACGTGACCGGTTTTCTGATTTGGCACCCTTAATGAAAGACCTAGTTCTACGTCAAAAAAGTAGAGTAGGTAGTATGATTCAAACTAAAAAAGTCAATTTACACTGAAATAAAATCTTATTCAATACTTGTGATTTTTTGTTGATGTTCTCAGACTCTGCTTCAAACGCAGGTACCGGTCGCGAGTTCAACTACGATGTGATTCATTCTAAAGCTAGTTTTCTGTCCACGAAAACGTTTGAGGATTCAATCAAATGTAAACGAAATCGAATTTGATTTCTTAAAACTAATGTTTCTGAACCGGTTCTAATAAATTAATTTTAAAAACTACACCCATAGGACTATGCCTTTGATTTCTATATAGGGGTGTCGCTCTGCGAAAAATGTAACGATTCATTAAGAGTTTTTAAATGCATATTACTCAAAATCGTTATGGCGACATATGTTGTGTTGTATACCATTAGACAGGAAATTTCTACAGCATTTTTTTTGTTTAAGACATGAACAGTGAATATAGTAAAAAAGATCACTGGGTTGTATCCGAGACATGACCGCTTAGGACGTAGGACTACGCAATCTTTTTTTTTATTTTTTGGTTTATCATTTCGGATTTCATTTGCGAATACGTCGAAAGTTCATGAATAACTCTTTAGTAAAAAGTTCCGGGGACACAGAAAAGGTTGATTGGCTTGCGTGGTTTTGTAGAATCATTTATAGAAGCAACGATTCTTTCTTGCCTTTGCGAGAACAATACGTCTAACAGATGCACAAAGCTGCAGCGACAAACTTCAAGTTAAATATTCGCTAACGTTTACATCTCAAGGGGAAACATAAAACACAAAACGAGCAGAATAAGCGTCCTTTGTTGTTTCGGGCACAGAAAGATTCTGAGAATTTTCCTCAAAGGAGATGCAATACTTATACGCTAGCGATAGCTTACTTACTTCGCAAATATTCTCTTTTCGCTATCCCCCTTCGTTGTTTCTATTCTTTTTCTTCGTCTTTTCCTTTGTTTACGGAGACTTTAAATCCAACGATTCATTCGTCTCCGACTGTTTCTATTCTAGCCGCTGCATAAGTTGCTCGTTATTGACAGCTCTGTTCGGGAAAGCACACAAATGGACAGAACAAATGTATGGGGAAATGGAAATGCTTTCAATTTCCATCAATTTAAATCATATACAGACTATGGGGTTGTAATATGTAGCATATCAAACAAATCTTAGAAAATTTCCGATTCGATTGGTATGCAAATCGTTAAAATCCGTTCGCAGCAAAAATAGTTATTAACATTAATTTCATAAAAACGTGACCTGTTTTCTGATTTGGCACCCTTAATGTAAGACGTAGTCCTACGTCAAAAGATAACAATTTGACGATTACAATGGGTATGTTATTTTGATTTTACTAGCCACTCGTTTTCCCCCACAATGCAACGAGCAATCTTTTTGCCTACAATTCGGTGTTAGCTCAAAATGTGATTAGATGCATATTATGAATTATTCTAGATGTGACGACAGTAGGCATTTATCAGTTGGCAGAATCAATGGAGGGATGATCTAGGAATGATCTTGAAGATGATATAGGATGGATTCACTTTATTCTACCCAATGATTTGACGCGAGCCTGGCCCAAAAGGTTAAATATTGATAGAGATTTTATTAGACTGAAGTTCAGGTTGTTGTCCAATCAATTCGTGCTCAATTCACGTTTTATCGTGTAGGTCTTGCTACTAGCAATTTATGTAATTGTGGTCCAGGATGTCATTATATCGAGCATGTTGTTTGGTTATGTAAAAAATGCATTTAATGAATTCAGCTGGCTGCTGATTTTTGAGCTCAAAAGGGTATACTCATACATATTTTTCAGGGCTTCCATTTGATATATCAAAAGAGAAAAAATACAGATTTTGAACAATAAAAAAAACTCAAATCAAAAGCAGTTACTACACACAATCACAGTCCTATGTCAAGATCCCGTCCGTGCTCCTAGGCCCAGACCCATAAACTTTTTTCAATTTTTTGGGATGAGTTTGATACATAATGGGCCTGATCACGAACGTCACTTCACGGTGAAAATGAAGTGAATTGTATACAACGTTATTACGGCTACCACCGTGTGTGTAGAATCCGGAAGAATTCATCCGTCGTGACAACTTTGATGAACTTGGTGTTATTATGAATACCACGATACTGTCACGTCACGGGGAAAACGAGTATATCTGTCACTTGTGTTTTAGATGGTGAAGGCTAGTCATGCGGAATGGAGTAAGTTTAATTTCGGATTTATTTAGATTTTTTGCTAACATTTTGAATCTTGTCTTGCTTTTTAAGAAAGAAAAGATAAACAAACAGCAATTTACCCGCTTGGTGGCATTTTTAGAACGAAATCCTGACTTATCCAGAGGACGTTAATTTGTTTATTTGGATTCGATAAATGCGCTATGGGATGTAATTGAGGACTAAAAATGTAGCTCCCGTAGGCCGATTGAAGCATGGCGAAAGAGTTTCGATTGTCCTAAATATACAGAATTTTTTTGTTTCTGTTTTAAGGATTAGACTAAGAGAGAGTTGCTACCCCATAAAATGGCAATGGAGGTCTCTGGCCCAAAACGAGCATTATGATTGATTATGTATACTATTGATTTGTTGATATTTTGAATATAAAAAAATAACTGTAATGTTTTTTCGCATTGCAGAGCTGGTTTTTGTAATTTTACATTTACATGTGGTTAATATTCGCAACTGGTGGACAACACCCGAATCAGGACGATAGCTACATCGAATAAGGCCATTGATCTTTTGTTTTTACGTAATAGATATTTTCAACGATATTGTTTTGAAGACATACTTTGAATGAAAGAATATTTAAGTTTCAAATAAGGAAAAAATGAATCTACCATCGCAAAGCTTTCAAATTAATAATTTTAAAATTATTCTCTAGTTAATTTTCCATAATTTTGATATCCGTCTTAAGAGAATCTGAATCATTTTCTGCTTTTGGCAAACTCCTTGATACTCATCAGATGTTTCATATGAAAATTATGCTTCTGACCAGTTTCTGTTTAAATAATTATATCAAACCTCATGTCCCGTATATCAAATTACACGAGAATGGGAAGTATAAAAGGATTAAACTTCAGAATCCCTTACGGGAGTAGCTCAGATTATACTGATCATGAGATGGAAAAATTCGGGTTTATTCTGAGATAAAGGAGATATATATAATTTTGATGAATGATAATTCATCAAAATTGTAGAAACGGTTCTTAAAAATGATTATGACGTTGACCTATATTAAATACTTCTCACTATTTAAACCAGTAAGACAGTTTGAATGAGTACTGACTACAAGAGTATGCGAGATACCGATTATTAAACTCATGATAGTCATGCTTTATCTCTAGAGTTATTTATAGAAAGAAGATATAAAATTACATGCCCATATGTTCAACAACTACATTATTTAAGAGCAACCAAGTATTCTTCCTCACCTTTGAACCAGCGTTTGATTCAGCAAACTAACGCACCAAGCAAATGATTCATGGAATGAGTCCGAATAGTTGGATTGAAATACCGAATCATCGAGGTATAATCGCAAACTTGTCATACTAAAACATACGTTCAATTAAATGGAATATTATCTCATATACTTATTAATTTTACCTACGTAACGTTCAAACGTCCGAAATTATGCAACCGACATAACGTTCAAACGCCCGAAATTATGCAACCGTCATGTCTCTTATAAACGGGAATGAACTCTTTTAATTCACGGAGTTTATTTTTACACGCAACTGTCCGTGACAATGATGATAGACACAAAAAGATTAAGTGAAGTGTAAGTGACGTGAAAGCGTTTGTGACAGTGCCTTGATTTTGCGTCCATGTTCAGGAACACATTCCGATCACCACAAAAGCATCAATGAGCTAGATTGTTATGGTTTCAATTGCCTCTTTTTAAGCTATATAGCTTTATAGCAATTTTTAAGCCATTGAAACGATTTTTTCGACCAATAAGTGGCAATCTTTAACATTTTATCTTTCTAATGAAGTGATTATTATACCACTCCATTCAGTCGGTAAAGAGGTATTAACGTTCAAAACCTTGCACTCCAACGTCACTCTCTCATTTTCGAAACTTTGAAATCCCGGTACAGAAATGAAAGACGTAATCCTACGTCAAAAAATCGTTGTCAGTATTTCACACATTACAGCCCTGGGTTTTCAAAATAACAAATTTATATTCTGCCGACAATGACCACTCTGCATTTGCGCCATCAAGTTCCAAGCCATGGAATGCGCGAAATCCCTATCGATTACTCCGTTTGGCTTTAGCCTATTATCAGAATTAATAACAATCGAGCAAAGCCGAACGAATTTGCTACAATATCATTACCACTTTCCTCTGTAATCTACTGCGCCACTTGCGATTCGCTCATTGATCCTTATAATAGCCACCATCCTGGTCGGACAGTCAGTCCCCCGCCGATAAGGATGTAACCAAATCAAGTGGAATGAGTACAAACTCGGGGCGCGGGTTCGGTGCCAAATCTGCGACCATACCTACCGTCATATATGTATGGCTATAACCTATATTACTTCCATACTCACAAGTTGAATCATATCTCGGCCCCACTGATTGCAGCAGCCATTTTCGCCGGATTAGAGGGAACCATTGCGTGGATAGAGATAGCAACAAAAAAAAAAATCACCGGAAGATAAATTCATCCAACAGGCTAACTTCCTTATCAGTAATGGGCCGGCCAGTTGGGGGAAAACGCGATGAACGATGTAGCTTTCGTAACAAAAGTGCTGCTCCACATGTGTGAGTGTGTGGCGGATATCTCAGTCTCAGCGGAAATTGAAGGACGTTTCTTTCATGGATTGAGATAAATAAGTTTCGCGTTGTCGTTTTGTTTTTTTTTTGTTTCGTTATAAAATCTTGCTTTAATTGTAACTCACCGCATTCCGGTGTGATCATCTCTGTATGTACAAAATACGCTACGCTTTCAAATTGCACTAATATTTACAGTAAAAGTAATTGCTCTAGAACTGATGTGACGTGAAGTGTTGTTTTGGGGTTTGTTTCACTTTGCTAGAAGCCACGAATGATTACAGTTCCTAAATTAGGTGGTGGTAAGCTCACTCTCATCAACTTGAAAGTATAAATTCTAGTAAACTTAATACACTGTTATTCGCCGGTTGTTGGGAAATCCAACGAATTGAAACTTTTAGCTTCATAACAAGTTCATCAATAAGATCGAGAAGTAATAGATTGCACTTAGAAGGGTCAGGTGGTGGCCGATAGACGTCCGATGGTTTGTGGCGGTGCTTTTCACTGGTCGGAGGAGAAAAAAAGAGGTTAGTTTTGGTACGGGCTCAACTGTTCGGAGTCACTTGGTTCACTCACCCAGCAGCATTGCCTCCCGATTGTCAATGGTGGGCTGCTCCCACTGCAGAATACTTTCCTTTCCTTCCCTCCACAGGACCGGAGAAAGGCTGGCCACGCATTTGATCCTCATCACCCCATTCTCGTAGTACTGAGGTCCCATGATCACGTTCAGCCCCAGAAAGGTGGTGATCAGACCGTGCGGGTTGTAGAAGAGTGGATAGGACACCAGCATATTATGATCCATCACTAGCTGATCGTTGAGATACCACTGGAGGGTCGAGGCCGGGAAGGATCGACCGGATGTGCAGTTGAGCTCGAGCGTTTCACCCATATGATAGGACCGCTCATCGCCGTCACCACTGATTCTGGGTCCTTCCTTGGGAATGTCTAGATGGGAGGCAAATTAAAAAATCAAGAAACACAACTTTCGAAAGGCTGAAACCCTTACATATCACATCCATTCGACCCTCGCCCTGCACCGAATCGAAACTGGGCGCCTCCGCCGATATCTCACACCGATACACACCGGAAGACTTCAGCGTCAACGATCGCAGCAGCACCTTTGAATGGTCGGAATGGGCCGGATCCACCCGGATGCCCTCGATCTTGTAGCTCTTGATCGTCGGATTCGCCGACGGGATGTACCGGTAGAACTCTTCGTTGTCCTTGTACCACTTGACGGAGTAGATTCTCTCACCCCTGCTTTCCTCTTCGTCGTTGTAGTAATCTTCTTGGAAAATGTCATGGCGAGGACGTGGTCCGCGAGACTCCGTCCGGCTGCGGGTTCGATGGTAGCTTCCCCCGGCCAGCTCATACTGGCACTCCAGCAGGGCGGACTCGCCCCGGAATTTGTAGCTCGGAATTCGAACATGCTGCAGATGCAGCGGGAAGACACCTGAAAATCAGAGAACAAATTATAGCGGGTTGTTTCCAAGACACGACCGCATAGGACTAGTAGGACTAAAAAATCATTTCATTTAATCTGCTGGTTTTGTAGAAGCAGTTCAAGCAGTGGCGTCTCGTTCGCCCGTTCAGTCTGTTCATAGGACAGGTAAACGAGGTTAGAAAAAAAAGTTTTATTATTTCTCATTTGTAGCATGGATAAGGAACTATCAAAGGTAATTTATTTGTGATTTCCGTATTTCCCCGAATATCCCTATTTTCTTTTTTGTTTGGGTGAAACTTCTCCACCGTGATGAATGTAATCTGATGATTGCAATTGACTACACCACACAACCTGCACGTCACACAACATAACACTACGTAATAAGTAGTGACCACCGGGTTTAAACCATTCATCTGAACCCGCCGTCTCACAAACACTTTTCCGCGTCTTGAAGTGCGACAGCTATGTACGAGGGTCGTTCAAAAAATAAATTTCAGTGCCTCAGAAATTGCGGAAAAATAAAGTTAGGGCAAAAAACAAGGTAATTTTGGTAATCTACGTTTTATTTTCTATTTTTTTACATCATCGCCGTAACGTTCGAGGCATTTTTCATAGCGTGGTAGGAGTTTTTCTATTCCGAGCAGGAAGAGCGTAGCGTCCAACTTTTTGAAGTACGATGTACGATGAGACAATGATGCTTCGTCATCATCTGGGTGTACAGAATCCGGGCCCGTGACTTTCCCACCGTATTTTGCCGGTCGTCACGATTCGGAGCCTTCTGCACTTGGTACGTATGCAGTCCCCCTGCTGGTCCTTGGCTCTCGGAACGAAAGACTTGGACAGATTCAACTTTTTGGCCACATCCTTGACCGAAGCATTGGGATTCCACTTGAACGCTTTCACGACACGCTTTTTATCCTGATTAATAATGAAACATCAATTCTGACCTCCATCCGTTCGATGCTCAGAGTTTCGTAGTAACGTTCATGCTAAATACTTTATTCAACGATGTAATAGTTTACACCTTTTCCAAAAGAATTTTAATGTCTAGACTGTAAACTTTTTCGCGAATGTATAGGGGGACTGCGGGTAAGACGGGCATTGGGGGTATGATGGACAGGTGGTTGATTTGTATAGTTGTATTATGAATTTCAAATTTCTGTTGATGGAAACCCCTTTTACATGTTATTCTGGAATATTCAAATCATCCTATGACAATGAATACTAATCAAAAGTGGAATAGGGACCGAAAATCAAACATGATTCCGCACGTGGATGTATGTTTTGCGGCTTTAATATTAAGCATTTTGAGTGATATAATATCAAAATTGAATTCGCTGATGGTTATATTTTGTTTTGTGAGTTGACAGAGAAGCGATATTAGGTATGTACGGAAAAGTAAATTCATTCGTAAGTGGTAAATTTAAATTATTGAAATAATTGCACTGGTGGGGTTGAAATGGACAGTTACATTCATAATCACATTCAATGCATGATGGAAAGTGAAGGGAAGAATATTGAATTCTTTTTTATATTGCTTTCACTTTTTGTTCTATTTCAGTTACTGGACGCACAAACACAGAGAGAGCGAAATTATTTTTCTCGCGAGCGATAAACTTTTACGCTTCGTATATTATTGACCTGTCCATTTTTCCCCCACTACATGTTCGTTATATCCGCACCGACAAAAATGATCTTCTATCCGGCTTGTTTTAAAACATAGAAAAACATTTTTTTATAAAACATTTGGCCAATTATTTCGCAAACCAGTATATTGAACTGTAAGAAATTGCTTTCAAGTTTCGGAAAACATGAGTTTTCAAAGATACAATTGAAGTTTTCCTTAACATGTCCGTCTTACAAATAAACAAAATATTAGCATTGAAAGATAAAAGGGTCTCTTTCAAGGGAAATTAATTCCGATCGTAAAGGGTTGATCAACATTTTACCGCATGTTCGGTTACTTCACCTCGATATGTAGGAGAGATGGGGGTAAGACGGACATGTTAAGGAAAACTTCAATTGTATCTTTGAAAACTCATGTTTTCCAAAACTTAAAAGCAGTTTCATACAGTTCACTATAATGGTTTTCGAAATAATTGGTCAATTATTTTATAAAAATGTGTTTTTTCATGTTTTTTACTGATTTAATTAAAACAAGCCGAAAAGAATAACATTTTTATCGATGCGGGTATAATGGACATGTAGTGGGGGGAATATGGCCAGGTCAATTAAAATACGAAGCGTAAAAATTTATCGCTCGCGAGAGGAATAATTTCGCTCTCTCTCAGTGTTTGACCGTCCAGTAACTGAAGTAGAACAACATGAGAAAGCAATATAAAAAAGAGTTGAATATTCTTCCCTTCACTTTCCATCATGAAGATATGTCTTCATTTTGAAGACATTTGACTTACTGTGAAGACATTCGATTTTGTGAAGACATTTTGAAGACATTATGAAATATGTGAAGACATTTCAGTATGATAACGTATGTAAATTTTTGAGAGATATTATTAGCATAAATTTCTAACTATTGGCCGAAGAGATCGTCAAGAAAAGTAGGGCTTTTGTCTCAGTGTCATTCGCTTGCTTTTTTATCAATGTCACTTGTTTACTTTTGTTCTCAGTAAACAACGGAGACTTTTGACTCGGGTTTTTATAGTTTTTAACTAGCAATAATCACACCTAGGATAAACCTCAATGGTTATGATATCGCCACTGCGCAAATCTAGTCTCGGGGTCATTAACTCGCTTTTTGCAAACTTTTCCAAGCTTAAAATCAACAAGTATATAGAATGAAGTGCACAATAAAGCGACTTTTACTTAAAATTCAGGAGAACTTCAAACGGTCTGAATACATTTTTTCTCTAGAAGACACTAGTTCATTTGCACTAGAAAATCCGAATGATTTTGACATTGTATTTTTATTAATTTAGACCTATATTATACAGGGTTTTCCATTTCGGGCTTCCGAAAGTATACAGCCCTGCGCTGACAACCGTTTGACATAGCTGTCAACCAAAGCGTCATATCGTTAGTTGAATGTCTGCCATTTTACAATATGGATCGTTTTAGCATCGCACAACGTGTTAATTTTGTTAAATCATACTATAAAAATGATGAAAAACCGGCAAATGTTTTTCGAGCATTACGGACGGATTCTGGTCGTCATGGACGGCCTACAGAGCACACAATCGCTAATGTAGTGCGTAAATTCGAACAAACTGGATCCGTAGCGGATATTGTGAAACCTGTGCATCATCGTAATGTGCGTTCGGCCGAAAATGTTGCTGCTGTTGCTGCCAGTGTGGAGGATGACCCGAATGTTTCGATTCCACGGCACGGTGCTCAGCAATTGGGCTTGTCAAACACATCATTGTGGCGAATTTTGCATTTGGACTTGAACCTACATCCATATAAAGTCCAACTGGTACAAAAATGAGAGCGTGGTGACCATGGAATGTGTCGGGCATTCGTCGATTGGGTGAACGAACAACAGCAGCAAAATGCTGAATTTTCGCATCAAATTTTCTTCAGTGATGGGCCCATTTCGAGCTCGGTGGCTATGTGAGCACTCAAAATTTCCGTATATGGGGCTCAGAAAATCCACACGTGATTGTTGAGAGGCCATTGCATCCGCCAAAAGTCACTGTTTGGTGCGCATTATGGTCTGGTGGAGTCATCGGGCCGTATTTCTTTGAAAATGAGGACGGTGAGACGGTAACTGTGAATGGTGAGCGCTATGGCCGCATGTTAACCGATTTTTTTTTGCCACAAATTGAAGATATGGATACGGATGACATGTGGTTTCAGCAGAACGGCGCCACGTGCCACACAATACGACCGAACATGGCCATATTGCGAACGAAATTTGAGGGACGCTTAATTTCGCGTTTTGGTGATGCCAATTGGCCGTCCAGATCATGCGATTTGAACCCGCTAGACTTTTTTTGTGGGGTTATGCGAAAGACCGTGTCTATGCCTACTCTCCGCAAACTCTTGAACATTTGAAAGACAACATTCGTGAAGTTATGACCGAGATACCGCTCCATATGTGCCGAAAAGTCATCGAAAATTACCTGTTCTGGATCAAGGTGTGCGAGGAAGCTCTAGGTGGACATTTGAATGATGTTGTATTTCACACATAATGACATAAACCAAACTTTAACTTGAAATAAAAGTTTCATCGAAATTCGAATTCTAAGTGTGTTTTATTTCAATTTACTTTCGGAATTTAAAGTTGGAACACCCTGTACAATAGATTAACCTAGATGTTTCAAACGACCACTTCACAAATTTAAGGTTTTCCGGTTACATACCATTTTAATAATCAGTTTTATGGGCATGGCTTGAGTTACAACCAAAGCTTCAAAGCTGAAATAAACAAATTGAGTTATCACAGTTCCGTTTTTGTGGAGAAACTGGGGCGATATTCACTCAATTAATGGTATATTAGGTTAATTGTCATTTCTAAACTCATGAAATTAAGTTCGCAGTTGTTAAATATATTCTTAGTTCACATTAATTGAAATAAACTTCAAAACCTCAAAGCAAGTTTAGTGAAATTGGCTATACAACAATGCCAAATTATATAAACATTGAATAATCTATCAAACTTTGTCCAAATGTAAGCTATGAATTTTAGTTTTTTTTCGATATGACTGTGAAGTCATTTGAAGACATTTTTACGTACAATGTGAAGACATTTGTAAAAAATCACCTGGCATCCCTGATTGGATGTGATTATGGATGTGATTGTCCATTTCAACCCCACCAGTGCAATTATTTCAATAATTTAAATTTACCACTTACGAATGAATTTACTTTTCCGTACATACCTAATATCGCTTCTCTGTCAACTGACGAACCGAAATAAAACCATCAGTGAATTCAATTTTGCAATCAAACCATTCAAAATGTTTAATATCGAAGCCGCAAAAATTTTGATTTTCAGTTTTTGTTTCCCTATTCCACTTTTGATCAGTATTCATTGTCATAGGATGGTTTAAATATTCTAGAATAACATGTAGAAGGGGTTCCCATCAACAGAAGTTTGAAATTCATAATACAACTATACAAATCAACCACCTGTCCATCATACCCCCACTGTCCGTCTTACCTCATTCGTACAGGGTAAATATGAACAAATTAAAAGTTTCGCGCAACTAAAACAAGCAACACACATAAAGCCAAAAATTGACGGCTTGAAGCGACCTCACATACATACAAATCTACAAATATTTTGCACTCTTCTAAAAATAAACTTCTCAAAAAAGAAACGATTGCTTGTTGAGGTGCAGTTGCAGTTGTGTTGTTGAGATGTCATACTTGGTGGAGGGGGTCTTCGTAGCCACATTGGTTGCGTGTTCGCTTAGTAAGAGATCGATCGTGAGTTCAAAACTCAGAACCTTCAATTGACCATATTTGTGTTGTTATAGAATAACTACATCCACGCTACAATCAACAGCGATGGAGATCGATCCACAGTCGAAATAAGATCGATTCATCCATACAACTGCTCTGCAAGACACATCGGGCTGCTGTTCTATTAATAACACAACGATGATCATATTACCTGTCTCCGCTGTGCGGTGGTATAGCTGAACAATGGAAGAACGGAAGGAATACTCTTACGCCTAAATGGCTACTGTGTAATGTCTCATATGGAATAGGGGAGAACGGGGGAAGACGACCAACGGGGTAAAATGGCCACTCTCTAGATTTATTTATTTATTCATATCGTCAAATAAATGTAGACTACACAATATTATACACTATTGTTACAATATTTTTTTAGGTTAAATATTATTTTTGTTTCTTTTTAGCTATTTTTTATTCATTGTTGTGTCAATTATTTCGCAGTGCTGATTGTATATACGCATCATGCGATTGATAGGGGCGTTATTTGCATAATTTGTTCTGGATGTTTTGGTTAGAAACAAATTTCGTGTTCTTAGTTGACGCCTAGGTACATAGAAATTTAGTTTTTCTAGTAATTCAGCTGACTGTACTCGTTGCGAAATTAGGTCATTAACAAAAGAAAGCATTGCAAATTTACGGCGTTCTTTTAGTGTTTGGATGTTTATGAGCATGCAGCGTGATTCATATGAAGGAAGTGGAAATGAGGTCCAGTTGAGTTTACGAAGTGCAAATAGAAGAAACTGTTTCTGGACTGACTCAATGCGTTCTTCATGTACGACCATATACGGGTTCCAAACGATGTTACAGTATTCCAGAATAGGCCTTACATATGTTATATATAAAAGCTTTATTGTGTATGAGTCCTGGAAGTTATGTGAGAAGCGTTTGACAAAACTTAACACATTATTCGCCTTATTTATTACAGAGTTGTAGTGTTCTATGAATGTGAGTTTACAGTCCAGGACGACGCCTAGATCTCTAACTGTTTCACATTTTTCTAAATTTGGATTTCCAAGACATATTTGGTACATGTTTTTTTCTGCTAAATGTTATAGAGTTGTACTTTTTCACATTCAGTTTTAGTATTTAGATTTTTATCACACCAAGTATGGAATACATGCGTTTCGAAATGCTTCGATGTCGTTTTCATTTCCAATTTCCGCGAAAAGCTTCATGTCGTCGGCATACACAAGTACATTGATACGCTTGAGAACGAAGGAGATGTCATTAACGTACAGAATGAAAAGAAGAGGACCAAGATGAGAGACTTGTGGGACTCCCGAAGTGACTTCTACTGGATTTGAAAGAGAATTATGAAAATGAACAATTTGTTCACGGTGTGTTAGATAAGAATTGAGCCAGTTTAAGAGTCTTTGTTCCATTCCTATTTTCTGCAATTTGAAGAGTAGTAATGGAATGTGGATGCGGTCAAATGCTTTACTGAAGTCAGTGTAAAGAGCTTGTACGTGTTTGCCATTTTCCATTGCATTCAAAATAAAAGTCACAAAAGCCAACA
This sequence comes from Toxorhynchites rutilus septentrionalis, assembly GCF_029784135.1. Lineage (NCBI taxonomy): Eukaryota > Metazoa > Arthropoda > Insecta > Diptera > Culicidae > Toxorhynchites > Toxorhynchites rutilus. The sequence goes on along the minus strand of NC_073746.1, from coordinate 317,026,353 downwards.
GATTAGTTGCAGTTGAACGGCCTTTGAAGAAGCCATGTTGCATACACGTAATTCTATTCTTTACTTGTTGGAAGACTATTTCGTTGACTATTGCTTCGAATAGTTTGGGAATGCAAGAGATAATGGCAATTCCACGATAATTACGTACGTCAGATTTAGCGCCTGATTTAAAGATAGGTACCAAAAAAGATTGTTTCCATTTTTCTGGGAATATTCCAGTTTGTAGTGACATATTGAAAATGCAATGTAAGGGAAGGGTGAGTTCCTCAGCCAGGTTCTTTAGGAATATAGGTGCTATTCCGTCAGGTCCTGGTCCTTTTGTTCCGTCTATTTTTTTTAGTGCATGGCATATTTCTTGCTGTGAGAGATAGTTCACCGATATGTCATTTGGATATTCCGGTAAAAATGAAAAGTAGTTCCGATCGCGATTTTCTTCGGAAAATGTGGTATATACTTCCTCAAAGAAATTTGCAAAGAGATTACAAATTTCGTTCGAAGAATTCCTCACATCCTCATCGAGATGCATCTGCGATGGGAAGTTATTGCTTTTGAGCTTAGACTTTACGTAATTAAAGAATTTTCTTCGGGCATGATTTGACTTCAGTTTCGACCTTCCTATTATACTCTTCGTGTGCACTTTAAATTGCAAAATTTAATTCTTGGGAAATATTTTGATATTCCAGCAAATTTTGATGACTTTTGTCTATTTTGTATTTTTTATGTGCTTTTAGTTTTATATTCTTTAGATTTCTTATTTGAACGTTAAACCAAATAGGATTGAAACAAACAACTATTGGACAATTATAATACATTAATTTGGTGTATTGCACTATACTCGATCATGTATACCCATTTTGACGTGTGTATAGGAGAAACATCATGCTAAACAATAACAATAAACTTTTCAGATGGCGACGAGCACCGATTTGTTATTTTGCTTGCAAGAAATTTAGCGTTTTAGTGGTGGTTGAATCATAGCGGGGGCAAGGTGGCCACTATTGTAAGAGATGTGATTAGCCATAAACGCACATTTGAACGCGCTCAATTGACGAATTGATTGAGAACATCAGACCACTTGAATTGTTGGTGAATAACTCAAGGCGCATTCATGATAAATTTGATGTATTTTTTCAGATACCAAATACAATAATTTTAAATTATGATAATCTCGCAAGGGTTGCACATTAAGTACGTTATGGGTAAGTCAGCAAAAATAACACCTGCCACTCTTGTCACACTTGATCTAAAATACAACGACCTTGATATGTAGCACAACTTTGCCGGAAACAATCATTCTCTATACGCCTAGATTCACGAGTCATTTAATTTGGCCATCTAACCCTTAGTGGTGGCCAACTTGACCCGTCATGATTTTAGTAGCACCTTTTTCATACCTTTTTAAATTTATCATATAACATTATGATATAAAAAAAAACTTTTGGAAGTCAACGTGATTGCGGAAAACATTCCTGAAGATCGATGCTGACATAATGAATTGCCTCAAATTTGTATGTATTGTGTTTAATTGTAATCTATGCTTAGGGTGGCCGTCTTACCCAGTCCTCCCGTACTCGCTTTTGCGACTGGAACGCGAAAAAAAAAATCACACATGATATTTCAGCAAAAGATTTTTCCCTTCATAATGAGGCAAGAAAAAAACAATATGATTACGTCTATGCTATGGCTCGGCTCGATGTGTTGGCTGCAATGCTAGATGCACAGCGAGTGAGGTAATCAATATAATCTAAAATATTCAAATATTCTCTTTTCGTTTATCCCCCTTCGTTGTTTATATTATCGCGGCTGCATAAGTTGTCCGTTATTGACAACACGGTCAGGTTAGCACACAAATGGACAGAACAAATCTATGGGAAAATAGGAATGTTTCAAATCTTCATCAATTTAAACGATTTACAGACTATGGGATTGTAATGTACAGCATATCAAACAAATGCGATTAGTATGCAAATAATTAAAATCCGTTAGCACCAAAAATAGTTATAAACGTTAACTTTATTCCATTAAATGTGACCAACGTCAAAAAAAAAAATGCAGCAAAAAACATCCCCAACAATTTTCACTCACTAGAACAAATCATCTGTCGGGCGCTTAGGCTAACAATCTGAAAGAGATACTTCAATCGATACTTCGAACTTCCTCATGGTCTTCGAACTTGCATCGCGTGTAGCACGGATTTAAATCTTGTAACCCACTCCACTCCACTTCTCGATTTCACCACACGCGAGACGAAAGCGTGTTTCGCTGGCAAAACTTTTTCCTTCAATTGCAGCTTTTCAAAGCGCACATGAGGAAGATGCACTTCGGGCGATGAAAATTTACTCTCTGCTCCCGTGGAAAACTTGTCGAAATGAGTAAAGTTTTGCTCGTTTGGTTCGATCTCGGCGGAGGTGAAGAAAACCAAATGAACCAAACTAGCTGCCGATGATGGTTAGACAGCCACTTTGAGCGGCTAATGTAGTTTCGCTCGAGAATCGGTATTGATTCAATATTATTTGAATGTTTGTTGAAAGTGTGTCTATGGTATTTCCTTCCTGTCCGTGCTTCCTTCCTCCGAGTAAGATCACACAGTTTTGCAAGTTCAGGTGAAATTCATCAAGACACCAAATAAATTGGTTTTATTATTATTGCAATGGAATTCTACATGGTTCTTCCACAAAAATGGAATCCATATCTTTGAATCAAAAGTTGGATTCTCTCACTACTCACCCAATATATATATATATTATTTAATTTCATTTATTTTTAACTGGCTCAGCAACGTTAAGCATTAATGAGCCGTGTTCATGAATAGGGAAAAGCCTCTGTGAGTAGAACTTTGCCAATATTCTCTCTCAAAAAGGCATGAAAACCCTATAGTTTTCTCAAGAAATGGTACAATATTAGTAATTAAATAACACTTCATAACAAAATAATAATCTTCTTCTTATGGATTTTTTGATAGAGACAACCACCTCCTTGAAGATTGGGTGCGATTGCGTGCATCTGAATATTTTCAAGTTCTGAGTGATATATTTGGAGAAAAATGAAAACGTTAAAAACCTAGGTAGTGCGGACTGAATCAAAACGGCTGTCAAAAAAAAAACCAATTGAAATGCCAAAAGAGATCCAACGATCAGGAGTGTTATTTTTCTTATGATAATCAACACTATAAAAGAGGTATTGTTGTCAAGGGCAAAAATAATTAAAATTATAAAATGAACGAACTACATTTTTCCGTCAATTGTTTAATTAACCATTGCATCTCAGTATTTCACAGAGCAACGCATTTTTAATGTCCCCTCTCTTTGACATAACGTTTTTCCGAACGAAATAAAAACAAACGAAGTCAAAGTCACGTAAATGTTTACTCCTGCGATTTGAAAATATTCGATAAAAAGTGGAAGGAAGAGATGCCAGATGATTTTTTAAAAAAAGTCTGTAAAAATATGTGAATGTCTGGTAAAAATGAGGAAAAGTCTGTAAAAGTGTGCAGATCTATAGAAATGTATTTTACCGTAATTTTCAGATTACTTCAATTAATACTTTGTACATCGCGATGCACGTAAGATTGAATTTTGTATATGTATATATATATATATATATATATATATATATATATATATATATATATATATATATATATATATATATATATATATATATATATATATACAGCCATTCCATGCCAAACCAATATAGTGGTTCTCAGATCTTCGTCAAAAGTGGTAATTTTGTTCTTTATCGCAAAACATTAAACTCGTGTTTTTTTATTTTTTTCATTTGGGTGCCCATTTCCATTTTAGGGTGATCCAAAAAATTATTTTTTCCACTTTTCCCAAAAAGACTTCTTTCAAAAATTTATGACTTTCGAACCACTTTACCGATTTAGATCATCGACATATCAAATTGAATCTTTAATTGAGAAATATTGAACTTGCAGATAATATGGATCCTATTTTCGTAATTATTGATTGTAGTCGTTTTTTAATGTTTTCATGGCTTTGGACTTGGGGGCGCTATATTTTTTTATATGTTTTCTTGAAAGCTGAGAGTTTTTTACATAAAATATCTCGATATCAGAGATGCTATTTTTTTCGTTTTTGAAATATGATTTTTCAGAACTAATCGATGGTTCGAAAAACAATTTTTCCCCATTTTTCATAACTCATAACTTATGAACTATTGGACCGATTCATATCATCGACATATCAAATTGAAGCTTACGAGTTATTTTTCTTTGAAAAAATATTAATTATTTAATTTTTGTTTTTGTAATTATTGATTGAGTTAGTTTTTCATAGTTTTCTCGGTTAAAGATAGGAGCGCTGTATTTTTTATATTTTTTTATGGAAAGCTGAGGATTATATACCAAACATATCTCGACATCAGAGATGCTACAATTATCGTTTTTAAGTTATAATTTAGTAAATTTAACATGTTTTAAGTCTTCGATCATATGTGACTCAACTAGACCTATGCTACTAGAACCCAATCTTCCCGCAAGTGTGATATTTTTCAAATTTTGCTTATTGGCTTCAATTTAATATGTCGATCATCTAAATCGGTTCAGTAGTTCAGATGTTATGATTTTTTGCGGAAAGTTATTTTTGGACAAAGGGGGAAAAATGATTTTTCGAACCACTTTGAAAAATCATATCTAAAAAACGAAAAAATAGCATCTCTGATATCGAGATGTGTTATGTAAAAAATCCTCAGCTTTCAAGAAAAAATATAAAGAAATATAGCGCCCTCTAGTCCAGAGTCATAAAAAAATAATAAACGACTACAATCAACAATTACTAAAATATAATTATTTTTTCGCAAGTTAAATATTTTCCAATAAAAGGCTTTGTCATTAGTTTCAATTTTATATGTCGATCATCTAAATCGGTTCAGTGATTCAAAAGTTATTAATTTTCATTTGTCATTTTTGGGAAAATGTGAAAAAAATTGATTTTTCGGACAATTAATAACTTATGTGTTGTAAGTGTGTTTAAATGTTTCAACGATCTACACATACATACGCGCTGTTAATTATTATAAAAATCAGTATTTCTTCGATGATATATTGGACATACACCAAGGCTTTTTTCATCCGCCATGCAAGGCTATACAAGTTTTAGATCATCACACGGCCATGAACCATGTCTTTGGTTACAATATCGAACAGTAACCCATATTTCGTCATAAGCAGACCCGAAAGCGAATGTAAGTTGTTGAAAATAGAATGAAAATTTTTATTCGATGTTGTTTAAATACTCAGAAGACATAGTCCTGACCCTAACTTAACTATTTTTTCAATAAATCTCCTTGCATTTCAGCAAAACAATCTTATCTAGAACAGAAAATAATTATCAGAGACAATTTTCGTTCAAGATTTTTCCTTACCTGCAGAGGCAAAAGGGCAAAAGTACTTATGTGTATGAGTTCCAAACTAAACTCTGGAAAAATGTCATATGGTGAGTCAAATATCTTTGATGTGATGAATAGAGCCTCTTATTTTTTAAAAACCTGTGAAATATTGTTATATCAAAAAATTTACAACAAAAATTAGTGTTTTACAGATATGTCTGTAAATTTACAAACATGTTTGTAAATCTGGCATCCCTGGTGGGCTGAAAATTTATTGCAAAAAATCGCTTGAAAACATGCATGAATTTGCTTGAAAATGAAGTGGATTGAGTCCGCACCACTTAGTTAAAAACCATAGATTATTGGTAAATAATAAAATTATTAATAACAAAAAACAAAAAATTGGCGATGTAAACGATAATTAAAAATAACAGAGAAAATACCCACACATACTCATATTTGAATGTGTAGTGGAGAAAGTTTTGCTACTGACATGCGAAACCAAATCACATACAAAATTCCAGAACGACATTTACTTTCTTGGCGACTAAATAAAGAAAATAAACTCTTTCTGTTAATCTCAACAACCTAGAAAAGAGTAGCACTGCTTCATTAAGATCAAGATTCGCGCAAAATGCAATCCTAGTTGAAGGGAGTTTTGCAACTGGCACGCGAACCCAAACAAATCAATAACTTATTATAACTTATTGAATAACTTGGTATTTACAAATAATTCAATGCATTGATACAATGTCAAAGGCACCAACGAAGCCATAAAGGATGATCGAAAACAAACAATGTCAACTGCTTGGGAAAAGGCTGAATATTTGCCTCAGCAGAGATTCATTACTAATAACCTATCGCAAATATTTCCCTCCCGCTATATCCCCTTCTTGTCTTCATGTACGGATGGACATGTTCACCCGCAATAGCGCAATACGTTAAAACGCACGCACGTACACACACAAATATCCATATACCGATGGCTTGAAGCAACTTATCTCCGTTTTGTGCTCTTTTCAACAGAAGCTCTTTCTGTTGATATTACCAGCCTAGATTAGCTTAGCTGTCATCCTTTGTGGAGAGACTTTCCTACCGTCACGCGAAACCAAATCACTGACAAAATTCCAGAACATTTATTTTCTTGGTGAGCTGACGATAGCCTAGCTTGATGATTCCCCACACAATTGTGTAGCCCAGAACCTTAATGCAATGGTGTCAGTTTGATGCAATTATTGCAATGCTAGAGACATAAGCGAGTGAGTAATTTGGTCGTGTCCACAGCTCAATCCGAAACTAAGACATGTGAGACTTTCAACTTCTTTAGATCATTCGTCTCTAACCTTCAAAAAGGCCCTTGGAAAACTTCACTTTTTTCTCGTATTACTCCTCCACTCCTCACCGTCCAGCTCGCCCGGCAACTACTTTATACTCTAGGCGAATATTCCCCTTCGTTCTTCTTCTTTTCCTTTGTTGACGGAGACTTGAAGTTCTACGATTTCCCCTTCGTTGCTCGTTATTGACAGCTCTGTTCGGGAAAGCACACAAATGGACAGAACAAATGTATAGGAAATGAAGTTTAACCATTTACACACCATGGGATTGTATAGCATATCAAACAAATCTTAGAGAATTTCCGATTCGTTCGGTATGTAAATCGCCAAAATCCGTTCGCGGCAATAATAGTTATTAACGTTAACTTTATTTCATAAAAACGTGACCTGTTTTCTGATTTGGCACCCTTAATGAAAGACGTAGTTCTACGTCAAAAATGTAAACATGTTCGGGTGACAAGGGCTGAATATGTTGTAAAGCAGTGTATATCGCAGCCAATTCCGCAACAAACACCGAACAGGGTAAACTAATGTTACGGAATGTGGAGAAGTTAATATAAAATACCCCAAAGCCTGTGGAACCATTAAGACTGGATCCATCAGTAAAATAGTTGTGGTTGAGTCAATATGTTTATATCTTGACAAGAATATTGCAGACATAACTATTTGGCGGAGATCACCTGAAATACCAATCACATAAACTTTCTATGACAAGTCAAAATTAATAGAAGGATTGAACAAAATTGAAGGAATGGTCTGGAAAGCAAATAAAGCAGATGGACTTTCCAGGGTCAGAAATTCATGATACAACAACATTCGCTTAGATTGAGTACCTAAGGTTAGCATTTTTCCAAAGTTTTCTATCACTATCGGATTGAGTGTTTCACAACGTATCAAAAAACGGAATGATAACTCGAAAAAGCGCACAGAAAGAGGAAGGATACCAGCCAATTGCAGAATATGAGTAGGGGCAGCAGATCTGAAGCAAGAACTTCCATACTCCATAACAGATAGAACGGTTGTTTTATACAACCTAAGTCCCTGTTATGGATCGGAAAAAAATTATTCGTTTCTGACAGTTTTGTTTCAAGTAGCTTCCTACATACTTGAATGATAACGAGTACCTAATTGTTCTACCCAAAAGTTTAAGTTGCAGTTGAGCAGGATGGTGTTTTCTTGAAAACACAACAAGCTCTGACTTTTCCGTAGAAAACTCAATACCCAATTTACAAGCCCAATCAGTCAAGGGATTATACAGATCAATACTGTCTTTGCCCATTACCGACACTACACAATCATCTGCATATTGTCTCAAAGTACAGTTACCTGATAAACAAACGTCAATGTCATTTACATGAAAGATGTAAATGATTGGATTAGAATATGAGACTCGAGGGAGATCCTTGTAGCTAATTCGTAAAACTGACGAAGAACCATGGGAAAAAATCATATGTTTTTCACGCATTAGGTTAAACAGGAAACTATTTAATTTTTGAGAAAACCCATTTAGATGAAGTTTTTCAAAAAGAACCTCAATGGAAACTGAATCAAACGCACCCTTGATATCTAGGAACACTGATGCCATTTGTTACTTTTTACACAGATGATGTCAACCTCTGATGAAAGCAGAGCAAGACAATCATTAGTTCCTTTGCCTCTACGAAACCCGAACCGCGAAGGTGAGAGTCGGTTGTTGGATTCAATCCAGCTGTCTAAGCGACATGGAATCATTCATCTCTCTAATAATTTGCGAATGCAAGAGAGCACTGCTATTGGTCTATAAGAATTATAATCAGACGCAGGTTTACCAGGTTTCAGAATATCTATAACTTTGATCTGTCGCCACTCATGCGGAACGACCTTCTGCACAAGAAAAACATTGAACAATTTTAACAAATGTTATCAGGCATTATCAGGAAGGTTTTTCAATAAGTTGAATTCAATCCTATCTGACTCCGGAGCCGAATTGTTACATGACAGAAGTGCAAGCGAAAATTCAGCCATACTGAACGGAGGCGCAATATCATCAGATGTCTCCATGAAGGGAGGTGGAGCGGGGGCTGAATCTGGGCATATCTTCTTGGCAAAGTCATAGATCCACCTTTCAGACTATTCAAATTCTTCATTTGAATGAGATGAATTTCTCATTTGTCACTCTCCAAAGAGTGTTCAAAAAAGACTCTCGGGAAAGCCCATTCACAAAATTACGCCAATAGCCCCTCTTTTTGGCTTTCAATAAGCTTTTGAATTTACGCTCCAGATAAATGTAATTGTCGTAACGTTCGCACTAGTCAGATTACGCCAATCCATGAACGCATTCGATTTTTCTTTATAAAGATAGATCTGTACAATCTTGATCCCACCACATATTAAGAGGACGTCTGAGAAACGAATTTCCAGGAAAACGTTTCGTCTGAGCGTCAATAACACTATCATGAATTAAACCAGCTAGAATATTTTACTCTTCTAACGGGGGTAACTCATGAACTAATGCTGATTCTGAAATAATTGAAGAATATCTCTTCCAATCAATGTTTCTAGATAAATCATGCTGAACATTCATAGCTACAGACGATTCAGAATAATTTGAAATAGAAACGGTGATTGGAAAAGGATCACTTCCATGTGGATCTTGGATAACCTTCCAATAACAATCTAATGATAAAGAGGAAGAACAAAGGGATAGATCTAAGCGACTTCCGCGGCCTGATGATGGAGCAATTCTTGTTATATCACCTGTATTCAAAATTGTCGTGTTTGAACTCATCGCATATATCATAAATAGAATTAACTCTGCGATCTTCAAAAGACTCTCCCCAGCCAATCCCATGTGAGTTGAAATCTCCCAAAATAAGATGAGGTAGCTCAATTATATTCACAAGGTTTCGATAATTGAGCATTGTACTTGGTGGAATATAAATAGAGGCAATGCACAAATCTCTACCCCTGATGCGTGCCTGACACGCAAGAATTTCAATTCCTGTGACTAAAGGAAGGGGAATCCTGTAAAATGGATAGCATTTTCTAATACCTATGAGAACTCCTCCATAGGAATCATCACGGTCTAAACGAATAATATTGAAATCATAGATGTTTAACACATTGTCCGAACGAAGCCATGTTTCAGATAAAGCCAACACATCACAATTCAAAGAATGGAGCATTTGCTTGAAAGAGTCAAGTTTTGGTAGAAGACTTCTACAATTCCACTGTAAAATAGTAGTTTTGTTTGACTCATTCAATAAATTAGGCATCGAAACTAATGAAGGAGAGGAGGGGCCACTTTGAAACCATTTGCTTAGCTAACTGACTGATACTAGGGAGCCAAGCAGAAATGAGCCATTTCAATGAATCTGAAATTCCGAAAATATCAAAGATCCATCCAACAATTGAAGAAAAGGATCAACCTCCTGAAAATGATTGGGGTTCAGGAGCCGATTGAGAAGCAAATCTGGAATGACTTGACAATTCAGGGAAATGAACGTCATAGAGGATCCCCAACCAGGAGGGTCATTGTTGGAAGGAGCAGAAAAGCGAGAAGAAGCTTCTGATTGATTAGAGGATGATACTCTTTTTTTAGAAGGCTTGGAGGAGGAAGTATTTTTTCTCTTCCTGGCTCTTCCCGCGATTATTGGATCGAAAGTAGTATCCGATTCATCATCCTCTGATTAAACAGAGAAACGATTTTCTGAAACTTCGAATATCTGAGGTGAAGCTACCTTGAGTATATCAGCAAAGGATCGTGATTAAGTGATTGTTTAAGTTTAATCGAACGGGATTTGTATTTCGGACAGTCCTTAACTGTGTGAGGGACACCTCCACAAAGAATGCATGTATCAGCATCCTTATTGCAAGTGTTTTCATCATGGTCGACTCCACATTTAGAACATTAGAAGGTTTTAGTGTGACCTAACTGTTTGCAATTAATGCATGTCATAATTCTGGGAATAATTAATCGAACTGGAAGACGAAGCTAATCAATGAGCACATAATTTGGAAGAGAATCAATGAGCACATCATCAATCTCCTCAAAGGAGATTCTGAAAGAAACAAATGGGAAATATTTCTTTTCGTTGCTATCAATTATAAATGAATTCAGCTATGTTACTTCTAAAATTTTCACATGAAGAAGTTTTACATAATGAAAAATACCCTCTGCGTTTTCGAAATGTTTTAGTTCAAGAGATTTTTCCGAAACCACACCATCGAGTTCAACAATGTGTGCCGGAATATACACTCGATATTCATCAGTGAACAAAGATTTATTAACAATCGAATTAACGTCTTTGCAATCCGCGAGCTCAATACGAAGTTTGTCTTTATTCACTTTTGTAATTTCCAAGACACTTGAGTACTTAGACAAATCAATCTTTACGAATTTCGAATTATTCTGTTGGGTTGGATGTCGAATTTGAAAGCAATTGGTTTTTCTTTTTCTTTGGAGGACGAACATCAGAAAAATAATCATGAGGAATGTCTATGATGCTCATATCAACATCGGAGGTTTCATTCCCCTCTATTTACTGAGATAAGAAAGAGCATAAAACGTCTAACAAGCATAGAAGTTAAAATAATTATATATATATTGAAAAAAAAAATATGTTATTAAAAAAAAAGAAATAAAGAAACAGCTAAATAGAATAAAACAAAACAAAAACTTAGCAGCTTTATATTTTCCAGTAGCCGGAGATCTTCAGAAGTCCTGTTCCAAGATTCAATACTGCGGAAAGCTTCACACACCGAAAAATACTTGAGGATGAAAAAATCGTATATCTTCTTCGGGGAATTCCACTCGCTGAACAAATGGGTCCAGTCAGTCGTATGGCACCCGCCATGTTTTTGATGCCAACATCTCACACGTCAGAAGTATTTGTTTTCTTCAAAACAGCGATCCGCGTTGACGGCAGTGAGCTTCGTTGACGGCAGTGAGTCTCATACGAAAAATGCTTATGAAGACAACTTTATATTATAAAGAAAAAAATTAGCAACAATGTTGGAATTGTATGACCATATGGTTGAATGAAAGTCAGATATACGTGTTTCTAATAATTAAATAACATAATGTGAAAATTTTCATTCAAATTTTAAAATTTGAAAACCGGCTTCGTGTCTTCTAATCTGGTAGAGATACACTAACAATTTTGGGACCCAAATTATGACTCAAACTTGAAGTCGCCACCAGACGTCGACGTTATCGCGAATTACCAATTTACCACCATCTGACATATCGTGATGTCGATGATGAACTTTTACAGCAGAGGGATAGTGAGATAGGCGGTGACGGTAGGTAGAGTGAGATAGCGATAATCGTGTCATACACCTGGGTTCAGTTACTTCACTATTTTTTCCGGAAAAAGTCTTCAAAACGTCAAATGTCTTAGAAAAAAAAATCACAAAGAAAATCTAAAGTAGGGTAAATGATCTTGGTTTGTCCAGTCGAAAATATGATCATGGTTTGCCCACTTTTTTGAATGCTGTAATTCAGCGCTCCTGTGTCAAATAAGGCCTTCGAATGTTTCGAAACATATAAATGAAATTGCCTTTTACATGATTTATTGTAGTTTGATAGTATATTTTTACGGAATCACATGTTTTAAAGGATTATAAAATACACCTTCTATTTGTGTCAATGCGCCCATCATTCGAGCTAACTTTTAATCGATCACCAGATGATTATTTGGCACGTATTCAGACCTTTTCTGGATTACAACACTTATAAATATTGTAAACATCATGCTTGCTCACCATTTGTATCGGATTTACATAGCTAAACCATTAAATTAACGCATTTTGATGAACTCAATTCTGATCATGAGTTGTCCAATTCAAAAATGTTGTTTTGTCCACATGATTTCTATGGCAACCGCTTGGGGCGCTGCAGTTTGTTTATGTTTGTTTATGGTGTGCTTCGCGCATAGCAGAAGTATGGTTTTTCTGTGTTGATTGTGTTGAGGTGAACACTTCTAAAATGCCCAAGAAAAGGCAATATTCTGAAGAAAGCCTAAATTATGAATGAATCAATATGATGACAGTAAACTCAAGCAATGATAAATGCAACATCTAATTGTGAATTCGAATGTTTTCATTCAAAAATGGAGATTTCTAAAACCGGACAAACCATGATCATTTTTTTGGGCAAACCATGATCAGAGGTGGTCAAACCATGATCATAATTCTTCTTTAAGGAAAATTGTTAAAAAACATAAAAATTTGAATAATTTCAACACCTTATGGTAGTATTAGCAACTAGAGACTTGGGACTTTTCAACAAACCCAAACTCGTATCGATTATGTGTGATTTTCATGAAGAAAAATCGATTTGCATTTACTAGTTGCGTAAAAACACCCCAAATTGGACAAACCAAGATCATTTACCCTATTCGTTATGATGAAAATTATACGTCACCTTTGTTCCACGGCTTGCTGATGTATACCCACCCGATATGGATGATAGCATTTTGATAGTGCACACTTTAATTAGATACCTTTAACCCATAAATTCAAGTGAAAATTTTATTATCGAGTGCCAAAGTGACAAAGTGTTGATAGAATCCTAAACAGGTCAGTTGGAAGGAACCGTCACAAAAACGCACAAAAATCATTTCATCATTTCAATCATTTCAAAAATCATCAATCAAGCATTTTCTAATTGAATGTTTTCATCTAAACTATGATATTCCGTTCAAATAACATATTCTACCTGACACATATCGAACCACTGATACGAAGGAAGGAAGTTATATGCACTCAAATCTCCTCTAACCTTGGCTGAAATCTGGGGCCCAAATTTAATTACACAAAATTGTTCAGCAATTGCATTCTACCGCTCGGATTGCGATGTTGCGCATGTTTGCATTGACACGGGGCGAACGAGAGACCATGGTGCATCATTTGCTCGTTGCGCGGAATTCACCGGAATTCATTTCAGTATCCGGTATTTTGCGAATAAATTTAGTTATTCTGTTGCGTTTTAACAAAGCGAATAAAAAAAATAAAAACTCTGAAATGAAAGTACAGCTTCCGAATGAAGAACGGTCCGAATTTTGTTTTTCACGAGTTGTGAACTCGTTTGGCGAGTATTCAGGATGGGCCACCGATGTGTGTAAAAATGCAGCAGCCGTGGGAAAAGCGGCGATGTTTTGAGTGACAATTTGGATTAATTGTTCGCCTGGACGGAGCTGAGTGAATGCAGCGGAAACTTGTGTGGCAAAAATGTACGAACGCAAACAATACGCATTTCGTTTCCCGGTCGCATATCCAACTCGATCGTTTCCACTACCCGTTGAGTTTAAGGGAATTAGAGAGGAATTGGATTTACGGGAAGTTAGTTTTTCAAACGGGTGTTGCGGTTATTTTCATTGACCTCATTGATCTCCGTGGTATGACCGCGAGATATACGTAGGACTACCAGTAATCATTTGTTTGAAGTTACATCTGAATCAATTTTCTGACAATTGACAAACATCAATTTTCTGAAATAAGACAAGCCTCACGATTAATACGCACTTTTATAATGACAGCAGAGATAAAGGTGTGTTTCAAATTTCAGATGAATTGGTCAACCGGAAGGGGATAAAAAATCTAGTAATTTTGGACAGCACTACAAACATACAAACATAAAAACAGATAAAGCTAAATAGAACCGTTTAAAAATGGACAAAAAAATGTGTTCAAAACACGACCGCATTGTTGAAGTCGCTTGTTTATAACTGCAGTTATTATTTGATAATGCTACGAAAATTTTTAAATAACCATTCTACCAGTTTGGTCACCCTTAAATGTTTTTTTATTGTAGAATCATTTCACGATAATTGTTTGATGATTCATTCTTGTGCTCGCAGAACAATACATGCTCGATATAAGCGCAGCTATCATCCTTAGTGGAGAAACCAAAATCACATACAAAATTCAAGAACGACATTTACTTTTTTTGGTGACTAAATAAACGAAATAAACTATGTCTGTTAATCTCAACAACCTCGAAAAGAGTAGCACTGCTTCATTATGATCAAGATTAGCGCAAATTCAATCCTAGTTGAAAGCAGTTTCGCGACTGGCACGCGAACCCAAATAAATTAATAACTCAACATAACTTATTGAATAACTTGGTCTTCCCCAAATAATTTTTTTGGCCCACAACCTTAACACCTGCTTCACCATAGCGCCAGTTCAAGGCATTGATGAAAAAAAAAATTAGTGGGTTATATCTACGATATAACCGCAAGGTTCACGTGGAACTACCTTAGCTGAGCAATCATTCGTTTGTATTGATTAAATTCTTGATTGAATGAAACAGTTTCCAAATTCAATTGAGTTCAATATAATTGCTCTGTGAGTGAAAAAAATGAACAAATGCCGTGTAAAGTCAATTCATTTATTGTGATTGATTGTTCTTCGTTACAAGTAAATTTAATGACGGACCTTTTACGTTTGGTATGATGACTAGAACAAAATATATGTACGGAAGAATTATCAAACGTTTGATGAACCAGCCTAAGGCTGAAAATCTTTCCAATAAAGACAAAAAAAAAATTATCAAACGATTATTTTATTTTACATTTCCCTCTGAAGTTTACATCCCAAAAGTGTACATACTTCTCGAATCTCGAATTTGCTTGAAACTGGGAAGTTCATTCGCTTCTAGTGGCTGCACGATTTTCCCAGGTTCCTAAGTTTAGAAGATCATGTTAGGACAGACATATTCCACTCTGCACAAAGGCAAGCGAGGACAAAAGTACTCGCAGTTTGCATTTATTTGCAGAGCCGATTTCCCCAGAAACCTCGGTTTTGAAGTCTGTGTTAGGGAAACACATTTCAATCGGAACAAAAATACCCCCGATTTGTATGAATTCGCAATGCCGATTTTCCCACGCTTCATGGATTTGAAGTCTGTGTTAGGGAAACACATTCCAGTCGGAACAAAAATACCCCCGACTTGCATGAATTTGAAATACCGATTTCTCCAGACACCTTGGTTTAGAAATCTCTGTTAGGGAACACATTTCGGTGGGAACAAAAGCTCCCCCTACTTTCGTGTGTTCTTTTTCTTCTTTTTGGCTTTAAGAGGGTTTAAACTTTTCAGTTCACTCGCCTCTAGGCTCTTTCGTGTGCTTACAATGCCGATTTCGCTGCTTGGTTTTAAAGTCTGTGTTAGGGAACATTTTTCGATGAGAACAAAAGTCCCCCTACTTTCATGTATTTGCAATGCCGATTTCCCCAAGGCTGCTTGGTTTTGATGGCTGTGTTAGGGAAACCGTAAATCGGGCCAATCAAAACGATGCAGTTAGGGCGTTTAGATAACGCCTAATATTTTACAGTTATTCAATTGTTTATCTAATGAAAAACAACATTTTGTTAGTTGCGATAGATGCGTAGAAATATTCCCTATCAAGTGATGCAAACATCTCTCCTATCCAGTACGAAATGTTCGAGCTATAAGCATTCGAAATCTTTCATTTTTTCCTGCATGTTCTGTGTTTAGGTTTTCATTTTACCCTCCATATATTCCGGTTAGACGTAGTCCCACGTCAAAACAATGTTAATTATTTGGAAAAAGGCTGAATATTTTCCTCAGCAGAGATTCATTACTAATACCCTAGCGTAAATATTTCCCTCTCGCTTTTCCGCTCCTTGTTTATATTTATCAATACGACTGCATAATTTGCAACACAAAACAATCGTCAATCATAGCATAAAAAATTAGGCGATTGTTGCATCGTTTCAGGGCCAATCCACACGGGAGTAGATTCAAATGGGGTTTCAGTGTAGCGAACGTACGCACAGAAGTATACATATATCAATGGCTTGAAGCAACTAAATATACACACACTTATCTCCGTTTTGCGCTCTTCTCAACAGAAGCCCTTTCTGTTAATATTGTCAGTTAGATTAGCTCACGGCTTACAGATACAAGGCTAGCTACTCCGGATCAGTCATTTTTTAGTGACGTCATCTGAGTCGTTGAAGTAAACAATGTGTTCTTATTTTTTATTTTTCGTGCTTTGTAAGTTTGTGCGTTGATAATATAGTTGATTATATTTAACACCATGAATAATTTGATAAAATTTAGCGACGATTAACGAGAAATAATATGTCAAATGCTGAAAACCAAGGCAAATAGGTAAATATAGTACCGCTTTCTGACATTTACAGTGCTGACCGATTCTTCTCAGCTTCTCCTGTCTAAATCGAAAATCCATTCCAGCTAAAGGATGTGTCCAGGAAAAAAGATGTTGAACAAAAGCGGCCTATCTACTGAATCGCTTAGCGAAATTGCGAATCCCTACTAGTGTAACGCAATAACAGGAACTACGAAGGAATATTGACGAAGACGGAAACTATCCGGTGATCGGATAGGATCAACAAGCAGTACTATCAACGCTAGTTGATAGCTCAATGTTCAGTGTACTGAACATTTTGTCGAACTGTGCTTTGAAGGAGGAAATAATATACGAAACGGCTTACAGAGATCCATCCTAGAGTGTAATCAAACTGCAGGAATTCTATGCGAGCATGCCCAAAAACAAACAGAAGATACTTAAAGTATAATAAAACCTTAGCAATGTGAAATGCAGAGAAAACCGCAGAAATATATTCTTGAAGGTAAGGCACCAACATAGATTTCGGAAATGAGCGTTCAAAAGATGACTTCTTTATCTATGTTAGTTTATTAATGAAAGAAAACGTATAAAATAAAACAATCATGTAACTGTTTTGTTTAGCTTCCTTTTCTTCTTTTTCCCCTGTTCAGCATGGGCTTTGTTTAAGGACTTAATTCTATTATACAAGCGGGTCCTAAAAAAGAGCCCTTTGCCTTTTTCCGGGATGTTGATTGCTTGGGATACTTCAAAACATTTATGTATGGCTTTCTCGCTACAATTCAGTTGATCACCATGCACGGCAACAAAGCAGTTTTCCAATCGCAGTATTTGATTTTTAAATTCCTGGCTTGGCTTGGTGAGTCCACCCTCGGATAAAAGATCCACCCAAGTGAAGTCCGTCGAGCTTCCAGAATATTTATCGGTCAGATGAAGTTTTCGAATAACATATCCAGCGATATATTCAATGGCATCCTCTTCGAACTCTGTCATTGATAGATTATCATCCAACTCGTCTTCGATCCCGCTAGTATCAAAATCATCTAATTCGGCTGGGTTAAAACTGGTTTCATCAGGGTCTGACATATCTCCCACAATACCGGCCAACAATACCGGCCAACAATACCGGCCAACATCTCGGCCGTCAACAGGACGTCTTCCACTTCTTCTACCCCTTCTTCTACGTTACTCTACTCGCTGACCTGCTGAGTGCAATCGGAACGGCCTATAAAGATGAAACGAGCAATGTAATGCATAGAAAATTGCAGATAATACGATTTTTGACGTAGGACTACGTCTAAACGGAAGATATAGGGGGTGAAATGGAAATCTAGGCACTGAACAAGTAGGAAAAAATGCAAGATTTGGAACACTTATAACTCGAGCATTTCTCAATAGATCGCAAAGGTTTTTGCATCAATTGATAGGAAATATATCTACGCATCTATCATAACGAATAACATTTCATTTTTCTTGAGATAAATAATTGAATAATTGTGAATATCAAGCATTGTCAAAATGCACTATGTGCCCATTTTTGATTGGTCCATTTTGTGCTCCTCAAATCGTACCGACCAAAACGGGCAACCAGAGCAGCAGCGAAATAGAATGAAGCACGATTGGAAAGGAAAAAGAAAAAAATGAACGAAACATTGGTCGCAGTCTCACACATGCGTAACTCTCGAGCCAGCCAGTCAGCTTAAAAATCCCCGCTCCGCTGCCGTAACGATCATTCTTTGTGTGGACACCGACTGGACAACATCGTTGCTGGACGGGCTGGACGGCGAGGGATCGAGTGCCTTTCTCAAGGCAAGAGGGCGGAGGTGTTAGCGCTGGAGTAGAGTAATAGAGTAGAGTAGAGTTTTCAAATGGCCTTTCTCAAGGCTAGAGACGAATGAACTGCAAAAGTTTAAAGTCTCTATAATACAAGACCTTCCTTCCTTCCTTCCGTAACGATCATTCTCATTCAAACCGTACACCACATCGGTTCGCATCACAACACATCAATAAACCAACCCAAGCAGCCATGTCTGGACATGGTAAAGGAGGAAAAGTGAAGGGAAAGGCAAAATCCCGCTCGAACCGTGTTAATCTGGAGTTCCCCGCAAGGGTAGCTAGGCCGAGCGCGTTAGTACCAGTGCACCAGTCCACCTAGTCGGCGTTATATAGTTTCGGCCGCCGAAGTGATCGAGTTAGCTGGCAAAGCTGCTAGCGACGATAAGAAAACCCGCATTCGGAACAGAACACATTCGGTTCGGTGGACATCAAGACAACAACAGGCAGTTGCAGCGAGTGGCAAACGCAATCGCAAAACGGCATCAGGTAGCAGAAGAAAAAAGTTTGTTCTTTATACAAACTGCTTTGGTGGCAAATCCAGAACAAGGCGGCATCGAGGGCGTTCGAAATGGTTTTTTTCAAAACCACGAGTACTTAGTTTTCTAAATTGGAACCATTCCTTAAAACAAGGCGCTTTTCAGGGCCATTAAACCTTCCAAAAAAGAGTTTAGGAAATACAGTTCAATGCTTTCTAAAACATTATCCAAAATAATAATAAAACACAAATTGATTTTTTCATCATTTGTTTGCCAGGATGTGATGAGTATGTGAATTTGGCAGTTGTTCTGAGCTTATTGATAGTTTGGGACTTTCCTGATTATTCAATTTTCACCAATTCTTAAATTGTTTCCAGATTGAAAGTACAGTAATTTACAATTAGCTAATTGGATGGACATGTAATGCTAATTGGATGGACATGTAATGCGACTTATTTAGTTGGCATTTTGTAAACATAGAGATCCAAATTATGACCCCACATTGAAAGTCGACACTGTACCACTGTCATCGCAAATGTTCAATTACAGGTTAAAATCGCCTCCAATGCGACACTGAGTGGCGCTTCGGCACGTCGCATTGAATGTAATTTACTGTACAACATGTCACAAAGCTGGATGGGAAGAAATTTTCCAACTGTGAAAGCTGTGGCGAGTGGCAAACGCAATAGCCGAAGGTTTAGCCGAACAAGATGGGAATATCGAGTGATAACAAAAACACAACACCAAAGGTTCTTTTCAGAACCATCAATATATTCATAAAGAGTAAACAGTAAACTAATCCATTTTTTAGGTAGATAGGTAGGTATTCACGTAGGAGAAGAAAATAAAACAATATATTTAAAATATATATTTAACAAAAGCTGTCCCCTTTGTATAGTCCTACGTCACTCCGGTTATGTCCCCGACATTACCCACCCGTCTTTTATTACCTAGGATACACAATCTCGATCGATGCATGAATTCTATTGCTGTAGGATGGTCATGCAAGCCACCTTTGGCACGAATAGTTCCAAACAGACGTTCTAAATCATCTTGCTGGAGTCTCCTCGTCAGAATATACTTGTTGCCGTATGAAAAATTTCTCTATTGAAAGAAAAATTTTAACGCTTTCGCGTGAGTTCTGTTACAATACTAAAAAATTTATTCAAAAGTTTCACAATATATACATGGTTCCTTAAACTAAGATTGACGAGGAACATCTCCTCTCTCTCTCTTGAAAACCGATAACATATCGGTTTCGTTTAGATCATCTACCTTCCTTGTCCCTTCTTCTAGCGTATGGTAACGTGCAGTCTGAGACGGCTGCTCTACCCTAAGAAAATACCTTAAGTTTATAGCACCTCGTCGGTGCGCCTATCTTATTCTTGGATTTCCCCTTTCCATCCTTCGCTCTAAATAACATCCTTTTATTTTATTACACCCTGCTGGTGTATCTGGCTGAGCGCAGCTAGGGATGGAAAAGGGTAATAAAAATGCATCCTAAATGATGCATGCATTAAATTGTTTACCGGACGCTATTTAAATATTCGTCCATTCTGAATTTATGACCGGCAATAATTTCGAACTACAAGCGTTTTCTAGCCTAACAAAACACTTGAGCTCTTACATCTTTTAATTGCCTTACATTGGTCCTTTCTAAACGTTTCTATACCTCGCTTGGAGGTCTTTTCTAAATATAATCTCAAATATTGCTTATCTTATGGATCTGTAACTCGATCCGCGATAAGCCTCAGCTGTCCGTAACATTCCGGACTCCGTAAATCTACTACATAGATTTACTCAATTATAGACAACTATCACGGTTTAAAATAATAGGAATATTTCTTGATTCTTCCTGAACTCTATTTAGCCGTATCATGTCTAATAACGAAGGCGGATCATCATTTCTTCTATTATTTTGTCTATTACTTCTTCTCTTTAATTTTATGTATACGTAAATTCCTACTATTATAATCATTGAAATAACAGTTATGGTACCTCCAAATGTATATACGTGTTTCTTTTTTATAAAATCGTCTTCAGGTATTACTGTATCCTTTATATCTACCTTTTCATATGGATTTCTACTCGAGATAGTTGTATTCAAATTTTCATTTATGTTTGGTTTTTCTAGTACATATGGTAGTTTCTGAATAGGTTTAAAAAATATTCTAGCTTCCCTGTTATGTCCAGATATTTGGGCATAACGAATAGTTTTTTCTGTTAGGATCTTACAATCTGGGAACAGTTCTATGATCGCGTTCTTATAAGGCGGTGACATGGCTACATTATTACAATGGATTATTATCTTGCTAGGGTCGCTCGTTGTGTACAATATAGAGTTGATCTTATTCAATTTTGTTAACATGGTGTATGGTTCTTCCATCATCTTTGTTGAGCATTTTTGTTTTATCGTTTCATGAAGTAATGCTCCAGCTATGCAATCTGGAACTCTGGTTAATTCTGGCTGATTTACCACATAATGACTTTCATTAAGCTTTATTAAATTTCCATCTGGGTAAAAAAATTCATGTTTATTATTAATTGCTATTACATGGTGATCTATTTTTATAACACTTCCATTTTCAGGAATAGGGATTACATTGAATACTTCGAAGTTTTCCTTATTAATAATTACATTTTCCATTATTATATTTACTGTTCCATTTTCAATTTTAATGTTGTATTTAACTGCAAGTGGGTCTCTAAGGATTGAGTATCCTTCTGGTAATTGCTTCTTTATATTTTGAATTGCCTTTTGCATTTCATTTTCGGCTAAAGGGTGAGTCTTAATTATCCTGTATTTTCGAGTTATGCCATCAATCAATTGCAAAGCTAACGTTGTGGTCTCAAAACATTTTCTTGCGAATATATTAGTTCTTTCTTCGGAATACTTTCCCTTCAAAGATAACATTCCTTCATTTAGTCTACGAATTCTTACGCTTAATTCATCTCCCATATTTTTGCTTCTTTGATTCAATAGTCTCATGGTTTGTGAGATATCATGAAGTTTTTGCTCTTCGTGAATACGCAAAGACTGTACTTCGTCTTCCACATCATTACTCCCAAATAACAGGTCTTTCAAAAACCCAAGTATTCCACGACTCCTTTTTGATCGTGATAAAAAATTTATTTCTTGTTTTGCATTGTTACATTGTCGTTCTATCGACATTACAAGTTCTGTCAAAGCGCTGTCTTGAGTTACATTCCCCATGAACTTCAAGGTTCTTTCTAAGTTCGAATGAATAGAGTCTAGCATAGAAATATCGTCGTTAGGAATTAAGTTGGATACAATATTTGTCCTCCAAATTCCTCGCTTTACTATACATGACCCAACATGATCAAACATTAAACCCCCTTCCTCAATAGGCTGGATGTTGACGGCATTTGTCAAATTTACCAGTACTAGAATTGCCATTGCGGTTACGATAGCCTTTTGTATCGTGCCGGTATATGGTCTTATTTTACCTATGACTTTCTTTTTTGTTTGTGGCTTCGGTTTCAATTTTGACGCCAGCTCTTTTACATGCTCGATGTTAACCGTTTTTCTTACTCCCCATTCTTGAGGATTTCGCGGCCCCTTAATTTCCTCTTTACTCCCTGGGGCACTTTTAATTACTCCAACAAAGTTAAGAGGTGGTGAGGAAATAGTGGTATCTTTTGAGCTCTCGATTTCATTGTTCTTACTTACATCTAATACTGCTAATTTTACAGCTGGTCTAGTAATTTCACCTTTAATTGTTTCCACGGTAGCGGATCTAACTTGCCCATCCATATTAGTTGTTGTTCTTATCACCTTGCCCTTATGCCATTTACCTTTCTTTTCTTCATCGGCAAAAACCACGATATCCCCTACCTTTATAGGTTTAGTCTTCTCCAACCATTTATTTCTTTTAGTTAGGGTTGGGAGGTATTCTTTTATCCACCGATTCCAATATCCCTTAACAATTGATTGCGCTCTTTTCCAGTGTTGACGAGTTGCTTCTGCTTTGGAAACGTCGTCGATCGTAATGACAGCTTCACCAGCGCAACCTAACAGAAAGTGATTAGGAGTTAAAACCTCATCGTCTTCTGTATCTAAAGGAATATGCGTTAACGGGCGATTGTTAATGAGGAATTCAACTTCGGTTAGTATGGTTCTAAGTTCATACTCTGGTATGGTTTCTTGTTTTTGAGGTAAAAGGCTTTTAACTTCTCTCACCATTCTTTCCCATACTCCACCGAAATGCGGTGAAGCGGGAGGATTAAAATGCCATTTGACTCCGTCGTCTGATAGCCTTCTAAGAATTTTCTCAAATTCGTTTCTTGCTCCAATGAAATTAGTTCCATTGTCGCTGAACAACTCTTGCACTTTACCTCTACGATATTGTAAATTTCGGAAACATATAATAAAAGAGTCTGAGCTCATATCTTGTGCTAATTCGAGATGTACTGCTCTTGTTGTCATACAAGTAAACAAACATCCCCAACGTTTTTCAGTGCGTCTTCCAATAGACACGCCATAAGGGCCGAAATAATCTGTGCCTGTATACGTGAATGGCTTACAATATGGTGTAGTTCTAGAACGTGGTAGGGCTGCCATCATTGGAGGAATTGGCTCCGCAGACATATTTTTACAAAATTGGCACTTCCTTCTAACTGTCTTAATAGCAACTCTGATGTTTGTTATCCAGAATTTTTGTCGCACTGCCGCTATGGCAGTCTCCAGGTTTTTATGTCGATATTTTTCGTGATAATGACGTAATATCAAAGTGCTCACATAATGCTTGTAGGACAGAATGATAGGTGTTCTGGCTGAAGTTGGTAAACAGTTAGCGTTCTCAATACGTCCCTTTGATCTCATTATTCCATCCGTGCAAATTTCCGGGCTAAGTGCTCGAATTTCACTTCCCTTATGAATTTTCATTTTATTTTGTAAGAGTTCCATTTCTTTGGGATATGACTCCCATTGAGCCTTATATATTAAAACGAGCTCAGCATAATCCAGGTCCTCCTTGTCAATATTTTTATTGAAGCTTTGGTTCCTGCATTTTGATTTCAGCCAATCGATATATTTGAATGCAATTGCAACAGAACGCTTCAATCTCACAAAATCCGAACACCAATTTATGTGAATGCTTTTCAGACCACTAAACTCTTTCGATTGAATAGTGTGCAGTGGTCTTAATTCTTCGTCAGTGTCGCTTCTCTGAACTTCATTTGGCCAGTTTTCTTCATTATCATATAAGAACTGTGGGCCTGTAAACCAGATTGAATTACTATTTGATAATTTCGTAGCTTCATCCGCTGGATTATTCCTACTATTCACCCATTTCCACTGGTTTACGTATGTGGTTTCTAATATTTCTCCTATCCGTAAGGCAACAAACTGTTTGTACTTGCGTGGTTCTGAACGAATCCATGCTAATACAGTTTTGGAATCTGACCAAAATACTACTCTATCTATTGATAGACGTAGCTCGTTTTTTACTGTCTTAGCCAATCTGCTTCCTAATACAGCGGCTTGTAATTCGAGTCGTGGTATGGAAAGCATTTTAGTTGGTGCGACTCTTGCCTTGGCAGCCACGATATTGACATCAATGTGTGACTCATATACACTCCTTAAGTATACTGCTGCTGCATAAGCATTCTCAGATGCATCAACGAAGACATGTAGTTCTCGTTCTTTTGGGTGAGAAGAATTGGCATATGAACGTGGTATTCTTATTGCTCTTGCTTCTTCCAGTTTTGTGTGCCAGTTCTCCCATTTTTTCTTTAGTGCTGGGTTTAATTGTTCATCCCATGTTATTCCACTTTTCCAGAGCTCCTGCATTAGAATTCGAGATTGAATTGTTATATGTGATAATAAACCAAGTGGATCGTAAACACTCATGCTTTGTGAAAGCAGTTTTCGTTTCGTAAACTCCTGTGTAACAGGAATATCCACCTTGTAGCGAATAAAATCCTTTTTTGTATCCCAATACACTCCGAGTACTTTTTCATATGATTCCTCAAATTTTCCTAATAAGTCTTCTTTAACTTCCGTTCTATTTTCTTCCGGGATTTGTCCCAATAGCTCATTACTGTTGGATATAAAATTTCTGATATTGAAGTGCCCATATTTGTGAATGGTAATAACTTCGTTCACAATTTTTGAGGCATTTTCTAAATCGTCGAAACTATCTAGGTAGTCATCCACGTAATGGTTGTTTTGAATGGCCTCTACTGCCTGAAGATGACTTTCTCTGAATTTCTCAGCATTTGTGTTTTTAACAAACTGTGCGCATGCGGGCGAGCAGGTAGCTCCAAAGGTCATCACTTGCATCACATACACGTCGGGATCTTCGTCAAAGTTTTCCCTAAATAAAAACCTTTGGGCATTTTGATCTTCCTTTCTTATTTTAACTTGATGAAACATTTCTTTGATGTCTCCAGTTATCGCAAATTTTCCTTCTCTAAATCGTATTAACACTCCAAATAGCGACGTCGTTGCATCCGGGCCTTGTAATAAATTCGTGTTTAGGGACTCTCCCTTAACCTTAGCAGCGGCATCAAAAACAAGCCGTGGCTTTATGGGCTGTTTATTTAGGTTCACAACTGTAAAGTGCGGTAAGTAAAATATTTTTGGATCACGTTGCTGCTGTTCTGTGGGAGTGAGTTTTCTAGCGTATCCCTTGGTTTCATATTCCTTTATTTTCTCAACATACCATTTACGTAGACATTGATTTTTACGCATTTTTGATTCTTGACCACGTAGTCTGTTCATGGCTGATTGATAGCTATGCGGAAATTGTACATCCTCCTGTTTCCAAAGCAGCCCAATTTCATAACTTCCTTCTTCATATTTCAAAGTGGAATTCATGATATCAATCGATCTTTTTTCATCGTTAGACATCAAGGTTTTTACAGGTACTTTTATCCCGAAATCTTCTAGGCTAAAATAATTTTCCATCATTTTATTGAAATAATCTGATGAATCAATTTCGTCGTTCATCAGCACGTGTCCTTTCAATTTTTTATGTTCGTTAGTTTGCCCGAACAAAACCCATCCGAGTTTAGTGTTCTGTGCGACTGGTTCATTAAATTTACCTGATCGCGTCTCCCTACCGCTTATCAAAAACGAATGCGGTAAACCTAACAGTATTTTTGGCATAGCATTTTCATATCCTTCGAGAGTTATATCTTCTAAGTGATTGTATTCTCGTCGTAATTCATGAATATTCATTGACTGTGAGGGAAGAGATAATTCCGACACAGTCCTCAAATTATGTATGTTATAACGTTGATTATTGCATCCTTGTATACTTAGGGAAATTTCTTCACTATCTAGTTCTTGCTGAGTTTCGCCATTAGTCCAAACCAGCGTTAAGGGGTTGTTACGCCCTTGTGTTCCAAGTTTATTTTTAATATCAGCGTGAATCAAACTTACTGATGACCCAGGGTCTAAAAATGCGAAAGTTTTAATTTCCTTTTTTCCGCAGCCCAATGTAACTGGAAGGATTTGATACAGTATTTTGTTCTCTTTATTTACATGACAATTAACGCTTTCTGTATTATTAAGGTTAGCATCTCTCTGAGTTGCTCTATGCAGTAATGCGTGGTGTCTAAGTTTGCATCCATCGATTCCACAAGGCTTTGCGATCCTGCAATCTTTTGCCATGTGGTTTGTATAATTACAACATGCTAAACATAGCCTGTGTTTAAAAATAAAATCACTCCTTTGTTGAACGTTCATATTTTTAAAAATTGAACATTCTGATGTCTTATGCTCGTTTCGGCATGCGAAACACTTTGGTAGGCGCTTCGGCCTATATTTTTGTTCCTTTACAGCATGTGTATTCAGATATCCGCTCTTATGAGGTTTTTCTTTCCTCTCCGACTGTAGCATCGTGGCCAACTCTTCTTGAGGTTTTAACCAATTATAAAGGTCCTCTAGCGTCGGTATAAATGGATCAATTATATCTCTTGTTTTCTTTGTATCAGCTACAAACTTGATCCATTGATGATGCAAGTCGTTTGGAAGTTTTAAAACTAAATCACGAATCAATCTAGGATCATTGAGATATTCATCGTGTTTTAGTATTTTTATATTTGTCACGAAACAATCAAGCGATGTTACAAAATCAATCATTGTTTGGGGTGATCCAAAATGTGGATTCCTCGCATTTAGCATTTCCTTCAATAAATTCGAATAAATGGTTTCGGGATTTCCGAACCGTAGATTTAGTTTTTCCATTATTTTTGGAACATTAGCTTTATCGATTAAAAGAGCGCTCACTAATTTCAGCGCGTCTCCTTTGAGATATTTCTGTAAACGATTTATATTTTCTAAATCGGAAAAGTTTCCTTGAAGGGTAGTTTCTTCGAACGTTATTTTAAATCTAGGCCATATCTTATATGACCCATCAAAATAGGGGAGGTCTAAGAGAGATTGCCGGTGTAACAGTCTATTTGAATCAGGGGTTTCTTCTCTACCCTCGTTCTTAATTTTAAGAGTTTCTACTAGAGCCCGCATAGATTCTCTATGGATATTCATCATCTCTTCTATTGGTGTTGGTTGTGTTTTTTGAAGTCTTAACAATTCGTTCTCTATGGTCTTGCATTTGGGGCATATCCATCTTTCTGTTTGTTTAGGTTTTTTATTTAGGCCTGCGCATGTCAAATGGAACCATCGGTCACATTCATCGCACGCGACTAAATCGTCCCTAGAATCAGGCTCATTGCACAAGCGGCAATTGCCATTCTTATTCCTAATGAATTGATAAGACATGACTAAACTAAAATGGAAAAATCACACCTTTTTTGTTGATCCGGTCCTATCTCCGTCTTTCCGTGTTGGTGCTTGGGCGATTCTCTCCTTGTCCTGGGAGGCCTTCTGGCTCGGATGTTGTTGTCACCTCTGGTGGTGCTACTGCTGGTGCTGCTGCGTCTACTGCTGCTTAAGGTTTTTGCTGGTTAATTCACTTATATTTGTCTCCGTTTGAAAGGAACACTTTTGGCATCCACTGCCGGTTTCTTAATCAATTCACAATGTTTATTTCGGTTGAAAGAAACACTTTTGGCATCCACTGCCGATTGAAGAGTTCGCAAATTATCTTTGAAAAAGACTTTTTATTCGCGATTAACACTGTTGGCATCCACTGCCGATAAATTTTCGCGAATTATCACTTCTCGCATCCACTGCTGAGAAGAGTTCGCGAGTTAACTTTGAAAAAGACTTTTTATTCGCGATTAACACTGTTGGCATCCACTGCCGATAAATTTTCGCGAATTATCACTTCTCGCATCCACTGCCGAGAAGAGTTTCACTTTTGGCATCCACTGCTATTTGAAGAGTTCGCGAATTAACTTTGAAAAAGACTTTTTATTCGCGATTAACACTGTTGGCATCCACTGCCGATGAATAGTTCGCGAATTAACTTTGAAAAAGACTTTTTATTCGCGATTAACACTGTTGGCATCCACTGCCGATAAATTTTCGCGAATTATCACTTCTCGCATCCACTGTCGAGAAGAGTTCGCGAGTTTCACTTTTTTCCACTTTGGAAATCTTCACTGCTCCTCTCTGGAGCCACCATGAAAAATTTCTCTATTGAAAGAAAAATTTTAACGCTTTCGCGTGAGTTCTGTTACAATACTAAAAAATTTATTCAAAAGTTTCACAATATATACATGGTTCCTTAAACTAAGATTGACGAGGAACATCTCCTCTCTCTCTCTTGAAAACCGATAACATATCGGTTTCGTTTAGATCATCTACCTTCCTTGTCCCTTCTTCTAGCGTATGGTAACGTGCAGTCTGAGACGGCTGCTCTACCCTAAGAAAATACCTTAAGTTTATAGCACCTCGTCGGTGCGCCTATCTTATTCTTGGATTTCCCCTTTCCATCCTTCGCTCTAAATAACATCCTTTTATTTTATTACACCCTGCTGGTGTATCTGGCTGAGCGCAGCTAGGGATGGAAAAGGGTAATAAAAATGCATCCTAAATGATGCATGCATTAAATTGTTTACCGGACGCTATTTAAATATTCGTCCATTCTGAATTTATGACCGGCAATAATTTCGAACTACAAGCGTTTTCTAGCCTAACAAAACACTTGAGCTCTTACATCTTTTAATTGCCTTACATTGGTCCTTTCTAAACGTTTCTATACCTCGCTTGGAGGTCTTTTCTAAATATAATCTCAAATATTGCTTATCTTATGGATCTGTAACTCGATCCGCGATAAGCCTCAGCTGTCCGTAACACCGTATGTAGTTTCCAAATATTCAGCCAGTTGGACGATTGCTGCATTGTTAATTAGGATACCTTTTTGAAAAGGAAGAATCATTCTTTTATTAGGAACTCTCATGTTTTCCATGACTTGGGTTGTTTTGGCCAGGATGGCCATGTGAGTTTCATTCGACATGCTGAATGCAACCATCCTCTCCCTGGAACCTTTCATGCTAGTTGACATGTTAAACATGTCGAACCAATCATTAATTACTTTCACGAACTCACTAGTTTCGCATGCATTTGGGGAGTTCAGTACACCAAGACAAACTCCCCTTTTGATCGCTTGGGCAACCGTGTTTGAAAATAGTTGGGTAGCATATTTGACTTTCTGTCGGCCAGCATCTTTTACGTCCAAATGCGTGCTTGTAATTTTGTGACAAATTTTCAAGTCATGCTGTTCAAGATTCATGAGATCTACAATAGGTCTAGAATTGACGTACGTTTGACCGTCAAGCATAAAGCCAGTGTCCAAAAAATGATTCCTCACTAACTTGATCAGGTGAGGTGTGTCTGCAAAGACAAACACCTTGTGATCATCGTTAGTTTTGAAGTAGGGTTTCTCGGTAGTGATTGTCAACTCTCTCCATAGACCCATATTTGTTGGACCCATATCACAAACCATGGCCACAACAGTAAAGTTGATGCTATCCAAGGCTTGAACGATTTGTTTCACAAGGGTTGCGGTCATCGCACTGTCAAAATCGAAGTAGATAACTTGCTTCCAATTTTTATAAAGTCCTCGAATCATCGCTACCTGACCGTATTTCGATGGCTTTAATACTTTGTCTGTACGTCGGTTATACTCGTACACCATTCGTACTTTCATTTCGTCGAAGGTCAATACACACACACGCTCTTTTTCATCGTATGGGGCTGACTTCAAGAGTTTCAGTACAGGCGTAAGTATTCCAGGTGACAAATCAAATTTTCCGGACCATTTCCGCAATGTGGAAATTGCTGGTAGAGGATATCCTTTTGATCGAAGCAATCTATAGGCTTTAGATCCTGCTGAATATATTGATAAGGCGGTTGAAATATCTTCAGCGCTCCACTTAATCCGCTTGGATGGAGATCGAAGCTTCCGCACTTGACCTTTCGAAAAACAGTGGTTAACTCCTTGGCATAGTTCTCTATGTTTCCTTGACTCAGCAACATATTGATTATTCTTTTTGCGTTCCAATCGAAGCTCTTTTTGAAGAGCTTCAATCTTCCTCCGGTAGGCCAGTTCCAATTTGGTTCTGATGTAAAATAATATAATTCTGATAATTTTTTAAAAACGTAATTTTATCTTTTGCATCTTGCCCCGATTGAATATCTGTTTGGACAGATGCATCTTGGAAACGAGGAACATTCCTGAAAAAGGATTTACTTTGATGAACATCAACAAGGAGGAACATTTTGAAATTACCTTACCTGTCGTACTCAGAAATAGCCTCCTGTACGATTTCCTTCCGTTCGGATACGGTGATTTCGTTTTTCGCAACAAAATTGTTTCCCGCAGGCAATAATTGGCTTGGAACCGCATCTTCCCGCAGCATTCGTTTGCTCCATACGGTGTTTAGTAGAATGTCCTTCAATCGGTAGTCCTCATCTAAAAAGTGATCGGAGCATACCCTCGCCTTGGCTACGTTCAAATCACTGTTGGCTTCGCAAACATTTATCCACAAAGAACATAATTCTCGGTTTTTCGGAAAGCGAAAGAATCTCTTTTTTGGCCCGATAATGTCATTTTTATAATTTATACACCCGCTTACAGCGCATTGAACCATTTTCGAATTTTCATTTCAGGAACATTTACGCGTAAGTCGGAAAACAAAATACAACTGACGACTGTTTACACTGACGACTCGGATGACGTCATCAAAAAAAATGTTTACTCGCTAAAGAACTAGCCTTGTATCTGTAAGCCGTGGATTAGCTTAGCTGTCATCCTTTCTGGAGAGAGTTTTTCTTACCGTCATGCTAAACCAAATCACTGACAAAATTCCTTCGTTGACTGCTGACAAACTTCGTTGGTGCCTTCTACATTGCATCAATGCATTGAACTGACGCTATGGCGAAGCAGGCGTTAAGGTTATGCGCCAAAACATTATTTGGGGAATACCAAGGATCTCGAGTTTCGTGCTGGAATGTTATAAGTTATTTGGATTCGCGTGCCAGTCGCAAATCTGCCTTCAACTAGGATTGCACTTGCGCTAATCTTGATCATAATGAAGCAATGCTACTCTTTTCGAGGTTGTTGAGATTAAAAGAAATAGATGTTTTCGTTTATTTATCATGAAAGTAAATGTCGTTCTGGAATTTTGTATGTGATTTGGTTTCGCTCTCCAGTAGCAAAACTTTATCCACTAAGGATGGAAGCAGGGGGGGTCTCCGTAGCCACATTGGTTACGTGTTCGCTTAGTAAGCGATCGATCGTGAGTTCAAAACTCAGGGCCCTCATTGACCATCTTTGTGTTGTTACAGAATAACCACGTCCACGCAACAATCACCAGCGATGGAGATCGATCCACGGTCGAAATAAGATCGATTCATCCATACAACTGCTCTGCTCTGCGAGAAACATCGGGCTGCTGTGTTCTATTAATAACTCAACAATGATCATATCAACTGTCTCTGCTGTCCGGTGGTTTAACCCTTTGAGGCACAGAGTTTTAGAAAACAAAAATAACCATGTTGCACAGAAATTTTATACCACTCAAAATTGAAATAAATTGGTGTGTTTTTATTGATGAAGATATACATCAATGATATAAAAATGCAAAAATATATAAATATTTTAATTGTGTTATTTGTTATAAGGTGGGACTCTAATAGTATGAGAAGAATGCTAAATGAGCATGCTCATGAATAATATTTATTAAAACACATAATTTTACCAACGCACAGCGGTACTTTGAATACAGTACAAGACCATAATGTGTGAACCTCATGTTTTTTTTTGCACTGCATAGCGCACATCGTCTACGACTGGAACGTATCGGTTGATGCTTTGAATCTTTTCTTCTAATTTCTAATGAAACCGTTGGTTTAGATTTAGTTATTTCTATTGGTAGTGATTTGGATTTGGATATATTTCTATTTATCAATGCTTGTGCAACAAATCCTTCAGCACATTGACATTTTAATTTTTTTAATGTTATATTTTTATACAATTGTTTGTATAAAATATATCCGTTAACAACACTTGCTGGGGGTCTTCGTAGCCACTTGGTTACGCGTTCGCTTACTAAGCGATCGATCGTGAGTTCAAACTCAGGGCCCTTAATTGACAATCTTTGTGTTGTTATAGAAAAACTACGTCCACGCAACCATCATCAGCTATGGAGATCGATCCACGGTGGAACAAAGATCGATTCATCCATACAACTGCTCTGCTCTGCAAGAAACATCGGGCTGCTGTTCTATAAATAACCCATCAATGATCAATATCAACTGTCTCCGCTGTCCGGTCTGCTGAACAATGGAAGAATAGATAGAATACCATTACGCCAAAATGGCTACTACAGTGTAATTTACCATAATGTAATGGAACAGAAAACCTAACGCCTAAATGGCTACTACTACTATTGTGTCATTTACAATTTATAGAAACATAAACACATGTACATGTACACGATAAAAACCCCGCTCTGTTACAGATAAAATGCTAATGAGCCTGATAAATGAATAAATAAAAAAACAACACTTGCGTCAATCAAATAAAACGAAATACGATACCACCATTTTCTACTGCGGCGATCAAGACTGTTACTAGACATCAATTGATTGCATTTATCAACGGCATTCATATTATTATTATAATCCGCAATCAATCAATGAAGGACAAGTAATGGGTATTCTAATTAACTGACGATTTTTGCTCTGTACTATGGAGTATTGATCTGGATTGTGAAAATTTGAAACAATGATAACTTCTTTATTGTCCACCCATTTAGTGGCAATTATTCCCGTATCACTTACTATTGATTCATATTCTCCTCGATGTTTGATATTTTTACTAAACCTAGACAATTTTTTTCTCGTTTATTGATTACACCGCAGGCATTAATTTGTTTCGATTTCAAGTCCACTAATAAATTTATACTGGTAAAATAATTATCAAAATAAATAGTATGTTCTTTTCCAACCAAGTCTGTAGTAAGAGTAGTCACAATTTTCTCACCAAGGTTCTTCGTTACTTCATTGTCAATTTTTCCAGTGTATACATTAAATTTGTAGCAATAACCTGAATTATCTGCTAGAATCCATAATTTGTATCCTCTTTTGATTGGTTTATTCGGGAGATATTGTTTCATTGATCTACACTCCTTAAATTTTATCATCGATTCATCGATCGCGAGACTTTGACCTGGATTAAAATTCTTCTCGAAATTTTCTTGTATTTTTTTCACAAATGGGCGAATGTTATATAGTTTGTCATAATTGATGGTATCTCTCTTTGGAATCAACATATTATCATTTATATGAATGCCAATCGAAACGATTTATAGTCATTAATTGACATATGTATTCATTAGATTTATTCCCATTATAAAATTCATACCAATAAATGCGCGAATTTCTTGTTAATTAGTTGGAGTGTATCTATTATTTTGTTGTTCTGCATATAAATTGGTTTGAAAAACGATGGAGTCAATAATTTCGTCAGTTATAAATTGGCAGATCACGTCATAAGGTGTTGGATCTTGCGGGTTTGCAATATCTTGAGTCGGCCCAACATTTGAAGAAAATGATCCCGCTGGTGTTGTGTTCCCGTTATAACTCCATTTTGGAGACTTTTAGGAAAATGTTACTTTATTGTGAACTAGTCGACTTCGTTTTTTCATTGGGGTAAGCAATTCTTTCTCGTCTGATTCAGAATCAATTATAGAATTGTCATCTGAAGGTATTTCTTCGAAATCCGGGTTATTTTTGTTCATCTTGAATCAGAAGGGTAAAAAAAATACATATTTGAAAACTAGAATTATAGTTTTCACTATAAACTTAAATAATAAATTAAAAACCTGCTTTTATTTCTTACTCGCTAGCTTGCATGGTGGGTTAAATGAAGTCCCACCACACTTTTGCATTTAAAAAAAAAAAAGGGATAAAGTTTCTATTTTTCTTAAAAATAATTTTAGTAAAGTATAATAAAAAAAAACTTACTTTTAATATTTTTCTCACAAAATCACTAAATAAAGCTGGACTATTGAAAATTTTTGGTTTCAACACTTGATGAACTTGTCATGATGATAAACTATGCCGACGCAATCGAATATATTTCTGACATTTGCTAATTGTGTTGCCAACTAGTTTAAATAAAAAGAAAAAAAATTATGAGCGCGTAGCTATTCTAATATTTCTAGGTGGAACAAAAAATGTCCCACCATGCGTTATTACGCATCAAAAAGGTGGGACATTTTGAATACCACCGTGCCTCAAAGAGTTAACTGGATAATGGAAGAACAGAAAGAATACTCTTACGCCTACATATGCAATGGTATAGAACGAATTCTCTTACGCCAAGAAATGGCAACTGTGTAAAGGCGGCAGTCCATCTATTCAACATGCTACATGCTACAAGTCCATGGTAAACAACAATGGATATGATACTTGCCCAATTTTTTATTTTGTTTCCACCTCAACCACTACACAGTAGTATGCGATGATGATGATGTTGAATTAAAGAGGCTTTAAACTTTTCAGTTCATTCGCCTCTCAAAATAGTAGTATGCGAACGCTCACTACACCACCATATCTGCCCTGATGTTATTATTTTTGTGTTCAAATATTCTGTTGTTTCATTATTGTGGTGATAACTTTTTTTTTTCTATCTGTATTATAGTGATTTTCAACTCATTTGGCTGGTTCGTCACTTGTTACTTCCATTTTTGGAAGAATGTCGGGAGTGAGAATTGAACTCATGACCTTTAGCGTGAGAGGCATGGATGTTACCACTACGCCAGATCGCCTCCACAAGTGGTGAGTTATGATAATCGTCAATCAATGACGAAGTTGCTCCAACATTGTCGCACATGTCGTGCTACACACGCCGCATCAATCCGCAGGCCATTGGATAAGGCCAACACTGCTCGACAAGACCAATCATGTCGTAAGAAGAGACACTCCAATAAGCAAGAACCATTGACTTGTAGCATGTAGCATATTGAAAAGATGGAATGCCGCCTTAATGTGCTACATAATTATAGATGTGATAACCATGTGACATGTTCATGATTAAAATTTGGCTCTGTTACTAATATGCTAATGAGCCTGAAATAAACAAATGGGATAAAAAAAACTGGAAATGGGTTATATCTGTGGTATAACCGCAAGGGTGACGTAGGACTCTCGTTTATTTAGTGATCATTTTTTCTAAGTTGCATCTGAATCAATTCTGAATGAATGAATAAATGAATATTTGGGGAACTTCGAAAACAAGAGTGTTACGTTGGAGGCACAATATTCAGCAAACGAAACAATCACACAAAAGTTGTATAATACATAATACATTGCTTGTATTGTGATATGATTTGTATTCCATTTCCAATAGACAAAATATATGTTGCATCAAATCAGTCTACATAATTTTTGCGTTCGCTCATCCTTTCTCACAACACCCATTTCTCGTTTGAGATATTGTTGAGTAAACATCGTTTGCCAGTGCGCGTAGAGCGGGAATTCCTACTTAAGATTCATTGCACCTCTAATAAATTGCCGAAAGACGTGGTCTTACGTTGATCGCACTTAATTGAAAAATCACAAAACCAAATGTATTTGGTCGCAGTATTATATAGATAGAAAACATCTAAAATAAAACTTGTTTTCTTGATTGTAATTTTCAATTCCGATTGGAACTGGCATTCTTCAGCAACGATGACATCTTTCCTGAGTCTTCTCGATGCTGGATGGCAACCAAATGGAAAGAATTCCGCGCGTGTATGTGTGTGTGTGTGGCGGCTGCTCCGATGTCTCAAGCGAAACCGTTTTTCGATGTTGATGCTTCTCTTGGTCGCCTTCTCTTCTCCTCCTGGTGGATCGGCTTTTCTGCGCTCCCTCACAGTTCGAAACAAACTGAACGCGTTTCAGGTCAAGTCAGGTAATGAATCACTCGATCCCTCGCCGTCCAGCTCGTCCAGCAACGATGTTGTCCAGTCGATGTCCTCGCGAAAAATGAATGCGTTTCATCACCAGAATATCGCTTGAGTATGCTTCTTGTCCGTTATTGAATCGAAAAAAGGTGTGTTGTACGATTGCAATTTGGAAGGCAAACTAGAGGCGAATGAACTCTCTGAGTTTGAAACTTTCAGCGACTGAGCAATAATCGATTGAAAATTATATGAACATTTTCCGTTGCCGCGCATCCAATATTGGATACGAAAATATCCTACTGATGGGGAAGAATAATCTTCAGAAACTTTCCCTCTAATTAATTGCACTTGATTGAAAAATCACGAAACCAAATGTATTTGGTCGCAGTGTTTTATGGATAGAAAACATTCAAATAAACTCTTTCGCTTGAATGTATTTTCCAATTCCAAGGGGAACTGGCAGATTATTTTTCAGCAACGATTACATCTTTCCGAAATCTTCTCGAGGCTGGACAGCAACCAAATGAAAAGAATTCTGCGCGTGTATGTGTGTGTATGGCTGCTCCGATGCCCCAAGCGGAACCGTTTTTCGATGCTGATACTCTCTTGGTCGCCTTTTCAGTGGTATCACTCTCCTCCTGATGGATTCCCTTCTGGCCTAAGATCCACAAACAGGCTCTTGGTGACACCGTTCATCAGCGCTTTCATGATGAACGAAGTTAGCTTCACCACAACAGCGACAACATGCTCCAATCGCTGTTCAATTATAACTGAGTGGATTTCCGAGCGGCGCTTGCTTATATACCAATTGGTGATTTAAATAGCCTGTTTTGAAAGCAATTTTAAGACTATTGAAACAAGTTTTTGGATCAAAAACTAACAAGTATATAACGCGTAGACATTTTATCTTTCGAATGAAGTGTTTATCATACCATTTCGTTCAGTTGTTTAGGATCTATTGCTCAAAATCTCGGTATCCGGCGTAACGCTTTCGTTTTCGAAACTTTGATTTTACACCCCGGTATAGAAATGAAAGACGTAGTCCTACGTCAAAAATATTATCGTCTATTTCCTCCTGAGAGAATCTGGATAAATTTATTTTTTGACGTGGGACTACGTCTAACCGGAGTATATGGGGGATAAAATGAACACCTGAACACAGAACATGCAGGAAAAAATTAAAGATTCCAAATGCTTATAACTCGAACATTTCTTACTGGATCGGAAAGATGTTTGCATCAATTGATACGGAATATGTCTACGCTTCTATCGTAATTAATAAAATGTTATTTTTCATTAGATGAACAATTGAATAACTGTGAAATGTCAAGCGTTATCTAAACGCCCTAACTGCCTAGTTTTGATTGGCCCGATTTACGGTTTCCCGAACACAGACTTCAAAATCAATGTACATGCAAGTAGGGGGTATTTTTGTTCCAACCGAGCTGCGTTTTCCTAACACGGACTTCAAAATCAATGTACCTGTGGGAATTGCTTGCGAATATACATGCAAGTAGGGGGTATTTTATTCCGGCTGAAATGTGTTTACCTATTACAGACTTATAAACGAAGGTGTATGGGGAACTCGGAATTGCAAATACATGCAAATCGGGGGCATTTTTGTTCCGACTGAAATGTGTTTGTCGAACACAGACCTCAAAACCAAGATGTCATCATACCAAACGTAAATGGACTATCATTGAATTTACTTGTAACGAAGAACATAATCTATCCAAACGCATGAATTGACATCACATGGCATTATACAATTTTTTTACTCACTAAGCAAATATATTGAATTCAATTGAATTCAGAAGTTGTTTCATTCAATCAAAAATTAAATCAATACAAACCCATTGGAGGATGACAACTCGCCACTTCCTGGCGTAAGGCAAGACATGGCATCTTCTCAGGAGGAGATGTTTCCATTAACGAAATCAGACGTCCCAGAAGATAATCAATTGTCAGCTTCACACCAAGGAGAAGTAGTAAGTTTTAATAATTTGTATGCCTCGTCATACCAAGTAATAGATAATGAACCATCTTCCTCGCCTCAACAACTAAATGTAGTTGAAATTTCGATATACTGTCAAAATTTCAACCGTATGAAAAGTCCACTTAAAATGAAAGAAAACCAAATTAATGTTCTGAATTCTTCTTTCTCGATAATTATGGCCACAGAGACAAGTTGGGATGATAGTGTTAGAAGCGAGGAAGTATTCGGAAATCGTTTTAATGTCTTCAGAGATGATCGTAATCTTCACAAATCCCATAAAAAATCGGGAGGCGGCGTCCTTATTGCTATTAATTCATTAATAAATTCAGAACATATTCCAACAACAGAATTCGACGAGTTTGAGCAAGTGTGGGTCAAAGCACTTATTGCGGGAAAGATACATATATTTGCATCTGTTTACTTCCCCCCTGATCGTGCTCAACTTAGTTGTTATGAGAAATTCTTTGAAGTTGCTGAAAATATTTTATCTTCCTTTGCAGCAGAATCAAAAATCCATATATACGGAGACTTCAATCAACGAAATGCGGACTTTTTCACTGATTCTGAAAATGAATTTATCTTGCTTCCAGTTGTTGGGGATAATAAGACTCTGCAATTTATTTTTGATAAAATAGCCGGTCTTGGGTTGAATCAAATAAACAATGTTCAGAATCGACAGAAATGCTTCTTGGATTTCTTGTTGACAAATATGACCGAAGATTTTTGTGTGACCGAATCATTAACTCCACTTTGGAAAATGAAGCTTTCCACACAGCTATCGAATATTCTATATTTATAGATAACACTCAAAAACCATTTGATTATGAATTTGAGGAAGTCTCTGATTACACAAAAGCAAATTACCAATCAATTAGGTGTAAGCTTAACTATATCAACAGGCAGGATTTATTTAGAAGTGTGGAAAACATTGAAGTAGCAGTGACGACTTTTTACTCGATGATCAATGAAATTATAGAGCAGGAAAACGAAAAAGGAGAAATATGAACACAAAATATCCGATTTGGTTTAATCAAAGCATAAAGAATCTAAAAAATAAAAAAACAGAAGGCACATAAATTTTATAAGAAATACAAATCTGACGCTAATCTCCAAAAATATCTGAACATTTGCGAACAGCTCAACTCAACTGTTAAAAGCGCTTTTGAAGATTGCAGCTTAAAAACAGAGTCGGACATAAAATCTAACCCGAAAAGTTTCTTTAATTACATAAAAACAAAATTAAAAAGCAATGGTTTTCCATCACGCATGCAGCTTGACGATACCGTGGGGAATGACCCAGAAAAAATTTGCAACCTCTTTGCAACATTTTTTCAAGAAGTTTATATTGTAACTGCTGAGGAGGACCGAGATCGTGACTTCTTTGCATTTCTTCCAGAATTTCCATGTGATGTTGGAGTCAGAAAACTAACTTACATTGAAATTTTGGACGCATTAAATAAGCTCGATGTCTCGAAAGGGCCAGGTCCTGACGGAATTCCACCGGTTTTTAATTAAAATTTGGCATCTGAATTAACTCATCCACTTTTATGGCTTTTCAATACGTCATTGGAATCAGAAAGGTTCCCAAAAATATGGAAAAAACTCTTTTCTTGTACCAATATTCAAATCCGGTAATAGATCCGATGTAAGAAATTATCGTGGAGTAGCAATTATTTCTTGCATTCCAAAACTCTTCGAAGCCATAATAAACCAAAAACTTTTTCAACAACTAAAGACACGAATTACGAATAAGCAACACGGTTTTTTCAAAGGACGATCAACAACAACAAATTTGCTGGAATTTGTCACATTCACTTTGAATGCAATGGATAATGGTAATCAAGTTGACGCTCTATACACTGACTTTAGTAAGGCTTTCGATCGTGTTGATATACCCTTACTCCTTCTTAAACTTCAAAAAATAGGGATAGAAGTCAAGCTATTGAAATGGCTAGAATCATATTTGACTGACCGCACCCAAATGGTAAGATTTAATGGGGAAATTTCAAAACCAATATTTGTTACATACGGAGTTCCTCAAGGCTCTCATTTGGGGCCACTTTTGTTCATTTTATTTATTAATGACGTTTGCGTTTTTCTTAACAGTGTTAAGGCAGGCATCTATGCAGATGATATGAAACTGTATATGGAAATAAAGAATGAAGAAGACTCTCAAACATTCAAAAATGAAGTTGACATAGTTTATAATTGGTGCACTAAGAGTTTATTACAGCTCAATGTTAGGAAATGCACTTTGATTACTTTTACAAGAAGAAGAACACCATTGAACAATGGTGTTATACTGGGTAATCAACCCATCAGTAGATGTCAACGAGTAAGAGATTTAGGTGTGATCTTAGATTCGAAACTAACCTTCGTGGATCATTATAATACAATCATCCATAGAGCAAATAATATGTTGAGCTTCATTAAACGCTTTAGTTACCATTTCCACGATCCGTACACAATAAAAACATTGTATATTACATACGTCAGATCAATTCTCGAATACTGTAGTATTGTATGGTCCCCCTACATAACTTCACACGAAGACAGAATTGAATCTGTACAAAAACAATTTTTGTTATTTGCACTTCGTAAACTAGGCTGGTCTTCATATCATCTACCTCCATATGAAGCACGCTGTATGCTAATCAATATTAAAAGCCTAAAAGAACGTCGGAACTCTGCCATGATTCTATTTATTATTGATATTATATCACAACGAGTGGACTCAGAAGAAATATTAGGAAACCTGAATTTTTACGCACCGATTAGGAACCTGAGAAACCCTAACATTTTTTACATAGATTATCGAAGAACGAATTATGCCAAATATAGTCCTATTAATCGTATGATGAGCCTCTGTAACGAACACAGTGAAACAATTGATGTAACCATGTCAAGATCAATGCTCAAAGACTATCTGAATAGCATAAGATATCGTTAAATTTCACTGTAATATTTGGGCAGCATATTTAGTCTACGCTAATTTGACGAAATAAATAAATAAAAAAAATTGATTCTGTAACTTGTTAAAATCGTCTTTTAAATTAAACGAATAAATTATCCAGCCAGCTCTTTTTAGATTTTTAGTTTTAAGTAAGTAGTTTTAAGTAGTATTAAGAATGTATCGGTCTACAATTTAGATTGACGACAATAAAAAAAAAAATAAAATGATTGCTAAGCTAAGGTAGTCCCACGTCAACCTTGCGGTTATATCATAAATATAACCCACCCATTTTTTCATGTGAGAAAGGTATTTTCTGATTTTAAGAGGATGAATCAAAAATCAAAATTCTCTTCCATATTCAAAAAAACGAAGAAAAAAAATTTTTTTTAGACTCGATGATATACAGGATTCGATTATATACAGTGAAAAGAAATCAGAAACTGTATATAATCGAGTCGGTCCTGTATCATGTGGCTCTATCCAATATCGATCATCAAAGTTTATTAGTATTGATGGTATAACATCACATCATACAATGATTTGTTCAATGCGGCAGGGGTTATTCA
The DNA here is from genome assembly GCF_029784135.1 of Toxorhynchites rutilus septentrionalis. Lineage (NCBI taxonomy): Eukaryota > Metazoa > Arthropoda > Insecta > Diptera > Culicidae > Toxorhynchites > Toxorhynchites rutilus. The sequence continues at coordinate 316,984,412 of NC_073746.1, read as the reverse complement.
TTCTCCGGTTTGTTGAAAGAATACTATTTATTCTGTGGGTCATGAAAAAGAATCTATATAGCATGGAAAACAAGTTTTCCAATGAATTGCTGTCAACGCTCAATCTGCTCATTGTTCAATAATTGATAGGTTTCATTTAGGAACAAAAGTCCAATCGAATATCAACCATGGAAACACGACACGTTGCGACAGGCAACATCTATTAAACTTTATTCAAACGCAAATTTGAGTTGGACAGTAATACGCTTTCCAACGTGTATCCCTAACAAAACAATAAAATACAGATTCGTGTGATTCGCAGAACACCCGTGTGACGACGATTCCTCCGAATAAAACAAAGCGACGGTACAGGAAAAAAAATACGAAACAAAACACTCTCACCCACCTGTCAGGACCAGTATCCTGCAAAGTACCCCTGCGAGAATAATCACCAGCATTGCTTGACACGGCTCCGCCCCGCGTTCGCCAGCCAGCCCTGAATTCGAAGTGGGGTTGAATTTCAATTCAGCTCGCCATTTCAGCTTCGTCCTTGTTTAATTTCCGGAAACCACCACATTTCACCGCGCCACTTCTTTCCTTCAACTTCCCCCCCGCGAGAACACACGGACCGGGGACACGAATGATGGTGAGGATATTACAATAAATCGGTTTCTTCCTCGCACAGGTGGCCCTGTTTAACAGTCCCCTCGCACATACATATACAGAACCGAGGAGCAAAGTTAGTCTTGTGCCGCCGTCGGGATTGGGTTTGCTTAGGTCCGACTTTTCCGCATAAACTTGTCTCAAGGAGTAGACACGCGCTTGTCGTTTCGAAAGCTCTCCTAATACACTTCTATTTGAGTTTGGTTCAGTCGGCGTTGGGCACTTTTTCACTTCTTCCACTCGATAACTCTAATCCTGGCGCTCGCAAAGATGCAAAGAGCGTGTGTTCGTGATGAATTACAGTGTAAACATACACGCAGATGTGAATGTGTATTCTCGGCAGCTGCACTGAACCGGTCGAATTAATCAGCAAAGCAAACAACCAACTGGGGATTAGGCTTTGCGCGTTGATGCTAAAACCACCCAACAAAATCACTGCTCCACCCTCACCTCACGCTCGAGATGCTCAGACACTGGACGCGAGCATCGGTCCGCGCCGCGTTAGTTCACTGTTATTCAAAGAAGGTCCTTCATTAGCTTTAATTAAATGTCTTCCCAAGCGCCAGGCGGAAAGAATCTTCTCACCACGGCTCGTAGTACTCCTCGTCGGGTGGCGGGAGGAAAAATCAACAACTTTTTTTTGTGTGTCTATTCTCTTCTGTACTTTCGGGCAGTTCACTACTCCCCCTCGGGCTGGTCTACAGCGACCCGACCGACCGAACGATGGCAGCGGAAAATTCTCAATTTTCGCAACTTAGCCCTTCCGACAGGGAAACACGTCCGACAACCCGTAGGATACAAATGGGACTGAAGCTGTTTAAAAATGTATGGTCGCAAGCTCGGAAAATTCGGCTGCTTCGGCGGTCACTCGCTCGTTGGGGTTTGAGAGTCGGGAGAGTATCGTTGGGCCTTCACAAAGCTTCTCAGAGAGAGAGAGGGAGATATTGTGAAGTGAAAAGTGAGATGGATGCTTTTCTTTAGTGAATCGCTCTCCGCGCAACACGAGGAAAACTCACCACTGAGATGTTTCCAAGTGTGGTGAATTGTTTGTGAGTGACTGCAGTTGCACTTGTGATTTATTTTACCAATAATTGAACCATTTGAGCATTTTTTTCAAACGTTTTTTTGCGTGATCGAATGCAGTTTGTCGTTTTATTGACGTGGGACTACGTTTAATCGGAATATATAGGGCAGAAGTACCTATCGCCAGAATAGTACCTATTATGGTAATACGAATAAGTTTTTTTTTATTAGTTTAAATGGCATAAATTAATTTTAAAAGCTCTAATATGATTTTTAGACATCTGAAATCTCTTCTTTGTTGATTTTGGTACTTGATTCCATGCAAAACATTGTTCTTTTGTTGAAAAATTTAGGTTGAAAATAGTGTGTCCCATTGATGCTTGCTTCTTAGCATTTTGCTATGGAATATGTGATCAAAATAATGAGATTTTCATACTGTGAAGCGGCTGTTTTGATGCAATTACAGTGTAGACGCATACATTACAACATTCTTGATGTTGTGATTCGACCAATTTACACGATTTCATCGAAATAAACTCGTATCTGACTTAACACCGACCAAATGTGCATCCAAATCTCGGTGTGCATACATACCATGCAAAATCCGTGCTATTTCAAATAAAATGTGCTCATCTCAAACAATCTGTGAGCTCAAGTGAGCTGAGTGGCAAACAAGTATTTTTTTTATCTAACCCACATCTGCAATTATCAAATATCGTGTTATTCCAAGAAGCTCCGCGAAAAAATCGATTTTTCCGGCAAATCAAGCAATAAGCAATTTTACACTCTTAACAAGTTAATTTGAGAAACCATGCAAAAAGTGAATTGAGTGTATCTCCACACAAGCATGTATCAATAATGAAATCTTGCGTAACTTTTCATATAGTTTTTGCTGCGTCAATGAAATCACATTATTGCATTCTCTTCCGGTCAGAACTTAGCGATGAATGCATTTTCTGGTGTGTTCGATGATATGATTATAGAACTATTTTCCAAAAAAAAAACGCTAAATCTGTTTTCAAACGTTTTTTTGCGTGATCGAATGCAGTTTGTCGTTTTATTGACGTGGGACTACGTTTAATCGGAATATATAGGGCAGAAGTACCTATCGCCAGAATAGTACCTATTATGGTAATACGAATAAGTTTTTTTTTATTAGTTTAAATGGCATAAATTAATTTTAAAAGCTCTAATATGATTTTTAGACATCTGAAATCTCTTCTTTGTTGATTTTGGTACTTGATTCCATGCAAAACATTGTTCTTTTGTTGAAAAATTTAGGTTGAAAATAGTGTGTCCCATTGATGCTTGCTTCTTAGCATTTTGCTATGGAATATGTGATCAAAATAATGAGATTTTCATACTGTGAAGCGGCTGTTTTGATGCAATTACAGTGTAGACGCATACATTACAACATTCTTGATGTTGTGATTCGACCAATTTACACGATTTCATCGAAATAAACTCGTATCTGACTTAACACCGACCAAATGTGCATCCAAATCTCGGTGTGCATACATACCATGCAAAATCCGTGCTATTTCAAATAAAATGTGCTCATCTCAAACAATCTGTGAGCTCAAGTGAGCTGAGTGGCAAACAAGTATTTTTTTTATCTAACCCACATCTGCAATTATCAAATATCGTGTTATTCCAAGAAGCTCCGCGAAAAAATCGATTTTTCCGGCAAATCAAGCAATAAGCAATTTTACACTCTTAACAAGTTAATTTGAGAAACCATGCAAAAAGTGAATTGAGTGTATCTCCACACAAGCATGTATCAATAATGAAATCTTGCGTAACTTTTCATATAGTTTTTGCTGCGTCAATGAAATCACATTATTGCATTCTCTTCCGGTCAGAACTTAGCGATGAATGCATTTTCTGGTGTGTTCGATGATATGATTATAGAACTATTTTCCAAAAAAAAAACGCTAAATCTGTTTTCGAGGGCATGATTATCAATAGAGAAATTCAATCAAATCAGAGAGATCCTACCTCAAAAATGCAATCATTTCTTGGCCACAACATTAAAAATATTTCCATAAACGAACAATTCTGGAAATCGCTATTGTGTTATGAGTAAACTGACCAGACGTCCCGCGTTACGCGGGACAGTCCCGCATTTCAACTAAATGTCCCGCATAAGATTGCGTCCCGCGAAACATCCCGCATTTGGCCAGAGAAGCGAAAATGTCCCGCGATATCAATATATCAATATAATATATTTCAGAGAGTGTCAACTGGAAACGACAGCAACAAAATTGAAAATGGTTTTAATAAAAGTCTCCTATTGATCCGCAGGGACCAACGTGAGTCAGACGTTCACGTTCACGAAAAGTTCATCTTTGGTCCCCTAGCTCGGTCAGGGCTTATCGTGGTCAATAAGCTGGAAGAACCAGTGTATACTGGACAGGCAGGATTGTTTGATGAAGTATCGTAAATGAAGCACTGGGCGGCCTTACGGAAGTTGGGCGGAACCTCAACCATGGCCGATGAAAAAATGAATGTCGACGTATTCTGTTACCTTTTCGTTGGTTTGGTGGTCAGCTGTCTCTCCATTTTGGCCTTCGCCCAAAAGTTTTCTATCGGGCGACAATATTTATCTCCAGCCGATCCATCTTCATGTGATCTTTTGTCATAATGGGCTGATCCCAGGTTCGGCATAACCACCACAGCACCTTCGCAACTTCCGGCAAGCGCTTCGTACTGTATATCTCCCCGTCCACCATGTGACTCGAAAGAAGACCGACTTGGACATTCCCTTCTCATCTGTCAGAGAAGGACCTTCTTCGAGAACTTGATGTGGATGATATACTCGACGTCATCGCTTATCTGGGGAACGTAATGTACCCGGTCCCCTGCTATTCGTTGAATTCTAGTATCAAATACGTCTTCTTCTTCTTGAATGGCGTTAACGTTCCCTGTAGAACTTTTGCCGTCTCAACGTATGCATTAACTAGCGTCATTCATTAATACTTAGTTGAGATTTCTTAAGCCAAATAACACGCCTTGAATGTAATCCGAGGGGCAAGCTCTAGAATACGCGTGATCACAGTGCAAGTCGAAGGAAATTTCTCTGACGAAAAATCAAATACGTCTCGTCTTCCATTATGAGCACGAAAGAAGTTTTTCACCAGCACCTCAAGTTAAAGGGTGTGTCACATCAAATTGCATCACGGAAAAAACGCTGTAGAAATTCGCCCAGTGGACCGATCCTTTTGAAAATTTTAGACAGTAAAATAAAAACTATCAAACAACTTTTGGCATTTTCTTTTTATTCATACTTCGAGCCCAAGCCCGTATGCTCGCACCTTCCTCTTTACCCCGTCCATAAGGTTCTGTACAACGTCAGGTTGTAGTTTTTTTGAACAGAAATCCATTTTCTCTTGAAGTCCGCCTCCGATTTGACAACTTTTGGGTTCTTCCGGAGGGCCTGCTTCATAATCGCCCAATATTTCTCTATTGGGCGAAGCTCCGGCGCGTTGGGCGGGTTCATTTCCTTTGGCACGAAGGTGACCCCGTTGGCTTCGTACCACTCCCACACGTCATTTGAATAGTTATACGAAGCGAGATCCGGCCAGAAGATGGTCGGGCCCTCGTGCTGCTTCAATAGTGGTAGTAAGCGCTTCTGTAGGCACTCCTTAAGGTAAACCTGCCCGTTTACCGTGTCGGTCATCACGAAGGGGGCGCTCCGCTTTCCGCAAGAGCAGATCGCTTGCCACACCATGTACTTTTTGGTAAACTTGGATAGGGTCTGCTTGCGAATCTCCTCCGGAACGCTGAATTTGTCCTCTGCGGAGAAGAACAACAGGCCCGGCAGCTGACGAAAGTCCGCTTTGACGTAGGTTTCGTCGTCCATTACCAGGCAATGCGGCTTCGTCAGCATTTCGGTGTACAGCTTCGGGGCTCGCGTCTTCCCCACCATGTTTTGCCTTTCGTCGCGGTTATGAGCCTTCTGAACCTTGTATGTACGCAGGCCCTCCCGCTGCTTGGTCCGCTGGACGAATGAACTTGACAAATTCAGCTTATTGGCGACATCCCGGACCGAACTTCTCGGATCACGTCTAAACTGCTTAACTACGCGCTTGTGATCTTTTTCACTGACGGAGCATCCATTTTTGCCGTTCTTCACCTTCCGGTCGATGGTTAGGTTCTCGAAGTATCGTTTTAGTACTCTGCTGACCGTGGATTAGACGATTCCCAGCATCTTACCGATGTCCCGATGTGACAACTCCGGATTCTCGAAATGAGTGCACAGGATTAATTCATGACCCTCTTTTTCGTTCGACGACATTTTTCCAAATTTACGAAAAATTGACAGTGAAGCATGGCCAACGTGATCTATACACTCTTATCTTATCTTATCTCTTATCTATCTTATCTGATAAGCGAAAGCTGAAGATATAATTCCTAAAAATTAAATTTCTACAGCGTTTTTTTCCGTGATGCAATTTGATGTGACACACCCTTTAGATCAGGGGTTTTCAGATTTTTTTATAGCAAAAACATTTGACGGATCACCTGTATTTTTTGATCAATAAAACAAATCCTATTTGCATCGACATTATCCAACTCGGAACAGCTCTATTTCGGTTGCTCGTCACAGTTACACTACATCTGACCCGTAGTAAACAAGAAAAAAACCCTATATGCCCCGTGATATGAAATTGAAGAATGTTTCTCTTCGAGGTGGGTTTTCAAGTGGGAGCATTTGCTATAACTTCGCGGAGCACAAATTTCCCGCGGAGCACCATTTGAAAACCCCTGCTCTAGATCAATGAAGGAAGGGGTGTGATATCTAACTATTTGCTACTTGCCTAATGATTTTGCACCTTTTAGTACATTACCTGTGTTATTATTATGTTCAGTCACAATAAACCGTACAACTTAAACAGTTGTTTTACTTTTTTTTTCTTAGTTTTTAGTACATCATCTGTATGATGAGTGTATCTCTCTACAATAAAATCATTCAACAATTTTTTTCAATTTTTTCTCTTACTTTTTTTTCGAGATTTTTCATAATGTAGTGTGTTCTATTAGTCAACTCATTTCATCTGGATATTGAGGAGATTTCAAAAAAATACATAGTAGACTGTTTTGTGGCGGCGACCATTTTGGATTTATTTGGTTCATAATGTGTGTTCTCCAGGTCAAGTCTATTCATTTGATGCACACATCCCAATCAACTGTTTTGTTAGAGAAAATATGAAATCAGGCATTCCGTAGTGGCGACGAAATTGAATTTCTGATACTGGTCGGACTCGATTCTATAAAGGATATTATAGTGAATCGAATATATATTATTCGATTGTATACAATTTGAGACTCGATTATATAGAGTTTGTTTTTTTTATATTTCAAATATGACTTATTTCAACAAAAAAAATGTAAGGGGTTGTATCTAGGATACGACCGCATATTTTCGACGTAGAACTACATAATTACATTATGCAATCCACTTGTTTACCACTCCGAATATTATTTTAGAGTGCATCGAAATTTTTGTAATAGATTATGTTCTTCGTTACAAATAAATCTGATGAACGTCCTTTTACGTTTGATATGATGCCTAGGACTACCAAAATATGTGAACGGAAAAATTGTCAAACGATCATTGTATTTTACATTTCCCTCTGAAATTATTGCACATCTCAAGTTTACGTAGTTCTCGAACCGCGAAAGTTCATTCACCTCTAGTATCTGAAATAACGATTTTCCCAGACTTCTCAGCTTAAAAGTACGTTTTAGGGAAACATATTTCGGTCTGCACAACGACAAGCAAGTACAAAAGTACTCATCACCAAAAAATAACTCCCGACTTGAATGAATAATATTTGCAAAGCGGACTCCCCAAGGCACATTAATTTGGAAGTCAGTGTTATGGAAACACAGCTCAGTGGGTAGAAAATACCTCCGACTTGCATGTTTTGACAAAGCAGATTCCCCCAGGCACATTGATTTTGAAGTCCGTGTTTGGGAAACACAGCTCGGTGCGAACAAAAATACCCCCGAATTGCATATATATTTGCAAAGCTGATTTCCACAGGTACATCGATTTTTAAGTCTGTGTTGGGGAAACCGTTAATCAGGCCAATCAAAACATGACAGTTTAAATAACGCTTGACATTTTACAGTTATTCAATCATCTCATGAAAAATAATATTTTATTAATTGTGATAGACGCGTAGAAATATTTCCTATCAATTGATGCAAACATCTTTCCGATCTGTAAAGAAATGTTCGAGTTATAAGCATTCGAAATACGGGTAGGGTTTGCACACAAATCGGCAGAACAAATGTATGGGAAAAAAGGAAGTTTCTCCAGTTTTCATGAATTAAAACCGTTTAGAGATTAGCAAATTGTAATGTACAGCATATCGTACAAATTTCGACGAATTTCCGATTCGATTGTATGTAAATTATGAGAATTCGTTCACAGAGAAAATAGTTAGTAACGTTAACTTTATTTCATAAAAACGTGACCTGTTTTCTGATTTGGCACCCTTCCTGAAAGACGTAGTTCTACGTCAAAAATATAGTATTTAAACGTTAAGGTGAAAGTTAATTAGCTACAATAAGTACATTGAATCGTGAGTTTTGAAGATTTTAATTAAATACTCATCTGGATTTGTTTAATTCTTTATGAGGCCGTGTAAACTAAGCAAGGGATCGATCTCAACTTCAGAGAACATAATCAATACATGCAAAAGAACACAAATAAACCTTTTAATAAAATTTTAACTATTGAAACATTTGAAAACATTGGTGTCTATATAGTTGCCACTGCCCGTTAACCACAACAACACTGTTTGTCGCTGCCTTGTAAAATCACTTTATTGCGCTTTTGGCCATGCAATTTTTCTCGTTCAGCGAGAAAAAAAAATTGACGTAGGACTACGTCTTTCATTTCTATAACGGGGTGTAAAATCAAAGTTTCGAAAACGAAAGCGTTACGCCGGAGACAGGGATTTTGAGCGTTAATAGCTCTTAAACAACTGAACGAAATGGTATGATAAACACTTCATTCGAAAGATAAAATGTCTACGCGTTATATACTTGTTACTTTTTCATCCTAAAACTTGTATCAATAGCCTTAAAATTGCTTTCAAAACAGGCTATTGAAATCACCAATCGTTATATAAGCGAGCGCCGCTCGTAAACCCACTCAGTTTAGGGACGAAACCAAATACATTTCGTTTTGGATTTTTCAATCAAGTGCGACCAAACTGAAAGGAGTATTTTCGTAAATTCCGGAAAGATCTAATCGTTGTTGAAAATTAATCTGCCAGTTCCCTGGGAATTGAAAAATACATTCAATACATTCTTACCATATAACACAGTGACCAAATACAATTGATTTTGTAATTTTTCAATCAAACGTAATTAGCAGGATAGCTTCTAAACATTATTCTTCCCCATCAGTAGGATATTTTCGTATCCAATATTGTATGCGCGCGCAACGCAAAATGTTTCGCATCGCGAACATTATATAATTTTCAATCGATTATTGCTCAGTCGCCGAAAGTTTCAAACTCAGAGAGTTCATTCCCCTCTAGTTTGCCTTCCAAATTACCATCGAAAACCACACCAGCTCTCGATTCAATCACGCACGAAAAGCATATTTAAGCGATATTCTGGTGGTGAAACCCATTCATTTTTCGTGAGGACTTCGACAAGACAACATCGTTACTGAACGAGCTGAACGTGCTGGACGAGCTGGACGGCGAGGGATCGAGAGATTCATTACCTGGCCTGACCTGACCTGAAATGCAATCGGTTTGTTTTAACTGTGAGGGAGCGCTGAAAAGCCGATCGATCAGAAGGAGAAGAGAAGGTGACCAAGAAAGTATCAGCATCGAAAAACGGTTCCCCGGGAAGACATCGAAGCAGCCGCCACACACACACACACATCCACACACAAGCACACATCCACACACACACACATACATGCGCAACTCTTTTCGTTTGCTGGTTATCGAGAAGAAACCTGGAAAGAAGTGATCATTGCTGGAAAATAATCTGAACTTCAAACAAATTATCTCTAAATCAACGATAGTCCTACGTCAGCCTTGCGGATTTTATATAGGACTACGTCTTTGATTTCTATATAGGGGGTCACTCTACGAAAAATTAAGGGATTTCAAATGCAACAAAAATCCATAACTTTTGAACTACTGGAACGATTCTGATAATCGACATATCAAATTGAAGCCAATCAGCTGTTATTTTGACGTAGGACTACGTCTTGAATTAAGGGTGCCATATCAGAAAACAGGTCAAGTTATGAAATAAAGTTAACGTTTATAACTATTTTTGCTGCGAACGAATTTACACGATTTGCATACCAATCGAATCGGGAATTTTCTAAAATTTGTTTGATATGCTATACATTACGATCCCATATTCTGTATATTAGGGTGCCAATGAATGTATGGGAAAAAATCGACCCTAAAATTTCTAAAAGTTACCCTATACAAAATGTTCACCACCTCGAAAAAACACCCTATGCCAAATATCAGCTCAATCGGACTTAAAGGAGAGCGGTGCAAAGCGGTCAAAGTGCCGATTTGAAAATATTTTTTTTCGAGATGACACTAGATCTCGACGTTTTATGCAATTTTAATACATTTGGCATCAAAAATTTTTTTTTCGAAAACCCCAATTTCCTTTCTTCCCCCCCTTGGGAGATTTTTCGATTTTCAAAAAAACTCATAATTTAACCGTTTTGTGCCACTCTCCCTTAAGTTCGATTGAGCTGAAATTTGGCATAGGGTGTTTTTCGAGATGGTGAACATTTTTTATGGGGTAACTTTTTGAAACTAGAGATCACCATTTTCATTGCCACCCTAGTGGACAGCCCTCAACCATAACAATCTTCTATCTATATATATAAAAATGGATATCTGTCTGTCTGTCTGATTCTTATGGACTCGGAATCTACTGAACCGATCGACATGAAAATTTGTATGTAGGGGTTTTTTGGGGCCGGGGAATTTCTGCAATACTCGAGAATTGATCTAGCAAACGAAACCAAATTTGGCATGTGGAGGTTTTAAGATTCAATGAATGGTTCTATGGTGGTTAGATACTCCTCCTCCCTCTCATAGGGGGGACTGCCATACAAATGAAACACAAATTTCTGCATTACTCGAGAATAAATCGAGCAAATGAAACCAAATTTGGCATGTGGAGGTTTCAGGGTGCAATAAATATGATTACGGTGGTTAGACACTCCATCCTCTCTTTAAGGGGGAGCTACCATACAAATAAAAGACAAATTTCTGCATAACTCGAAAACCAATCAAGCAAATGGAGCCAAATTTGGCATGTGAAGGTTTTAGGAGAAACGAAACGTTTCTATAGTGAATAGACATTCCTCCCCTCTCTCTGAAAAGGGGATGCCATAGAAATGAAACACAAATTTCTGCATAACTCGACAACTAATCAAGCAAATGGAAGCAAATTTGGCATGTGAAGGATTTAGGAAGTAATAAATGTTTCTATGGTGGTTCGACACATCTACCCTCTCTCTAAGGGCAAGGGGACTGCCATACAAATGAAACACAAACTTCTACATAATTCGAGATCTAATCAAGCAAATGGAGCCAAATTTCGGATGTGAGGGTTTTTGGTTACAAGAAATTTTTCTATGAAATAATAAATGAAATAAAAATGAAAGCCTTCTTAAAAGTAGCAATTTGTTTTAAATAGCTCGGTTTGTTTGAACATTGTCTGGGAAGTTCAATATTTTCTTCCGCATTCCATTTACATAATCTTCATATCCGTATCAAAATATCACTTGTGAATCTACTCTCGAGTATTTTCATTAAAGCTGACAGGCTGTTTGAATTTTCAAAAAATCGACAGTGAAAAGCACTTTGTTTGAAAACAGTTTTTGGCATTCATGGAAGAAAAGCGAATCTCTAAACGATACAGAAGTGGTATAAATAAAGAACGATGTTGATAACATGTTTAAATTGTGAAAATGTTGTAATATATTACTAGTTCTGGATCGTTCAACACACCCGAATCGTTGCTCAAACGCATTTACTTATATATTGAAAATATAAGGGTGCAATATCCGGTGAATAAGGCGGGTGGAGCCTTAGAAGCGCCCTAGAAGAGTTCAGGATCGTTGATATAAATACGTTCAGCTGCAAGCAGTTCTTGTTGGAATTCGCCGAGACTTGTTGCTTGGTAGAAGCTCATGGTATCATTTTCTTCCAGTCCACCGAACCCAGACCATGACTTCGGGGTTCTATTCACTTGCCCAAGATTTTTTTAACTCAACATTATTGTAAACGATTTGCCCTTCACAAATCGCTACAAATATGTATTTTCGTCGCGTTTATGAAACGAATCGCAGATTGAGATACGTTCCCTCAAATGTTTTTCGGTAAACATTGTTTTAGTTTTTTTATTTTACTGTTTGTTTTACCGACTGTTTAGGTAAAATAAACAGTAAAATAAAAAAAACTACCACAATGTTGCGATTTTAAAATTATCGAGTCAAATCTCATCGGGTTGTGCAAATTTTACATTGGATTGAAGAATGCTAAAGTTTATCTCGTTCGGGTTCCGATCGGGCTCCGAAATATGGGTTACTATGTAGTCCGTATGTTGTAGCGTTTTTCGTACCATATCATACCATACATCACCAGGTGCTCATAAACGGTTGTGTATCAAGAATTAATCTTGATAAGTGTTTCGATTTGATTGTCATCAGTAGCAACGTGAACTTTCCAGACAGCCCAATAGAAGCGTGTTAGGAAAATTACCAGATATCAATAAAGCAAAACATTATGCAATAACCAGATCTCCAGAAATACGGCCCGTGCACCCACGAATGAACTTGTTGCTCGTTTCAATTTTCGGAAAACTTGGGAGTTCTCGAAAAATGAAAATGAAACAGTTTTGTCATCAAGAGCGAAAGCTGAGTCGAAACCCGTACTCAAGTTGTGATTTTCAATACTACAGAAATTCCACCATTATTTGTGTCTTTGGGTGTCTATCCTGACGGAATTCATGGAATGAATCGATCGATCTCAGGCAGTCTTTTTACTGATGAATACAAAGTACTCAGGGTGGGCGTAAAGTTTCAAAAATCTTGTAAATAAAAACAGATTTCATTTAATTTAAACTATAAACATGAATGTTGTACTTTAAAAAAATATTTAACGTGTCCACGTGGACATTATCTAAGCCCCCTTCCCCCTCACCATGGACAAGCGTGGACATTTTCGTAACCCCCACCTCCCCTAAAGTTGTCCACGTGGTATGTGGACAGCCCCTAAGAGCAAAACTCGAGAAAGGAATTGTCCGATTTAGGGCTGTCTTTATTCTATAATATTTTCTGTATTAAACATTCATTCCATGTAACGGACAAATCTTGCATGAGATTTGTATATTGATTATGCGCAGTGTATTTTGATATTGTATTTATTGACGAACTGCATTACATTTACGTTACATTTATTAACTAATTAACGAATTACTACATAACATTTAAACATTACTTCAAATACGATAGACACAAGTATATTGATGGACGATTGACGGTACAATGGTTTCAAAAATCTCCTCTTACAATAACTATAGTACAATACCCTATTCTTACGAACATTTAAATTTAACTCCGACAAATCTAGTACCACAATGAGTCTACTTGCACTGGTAAGCGTGCGCCGAGAAATACCCAATAGAAACCCTCACCGAGTGGATACCGTTCACAGCTCTTGAATCCCGCAACATCCTCGCGCACCCTGAAGTGTCTCCGGACTTCTGAAGTAAACAGTGATCTTCTCTTGCGCCATGATGTTCAGTGATCAGCTTCATTATGATTAGTTGAGTTTCCTTCCATTGGCAACAAACAAAGTGTAGCTACAGGACGCTTAAATAGCCCACTTGATGTCCGCACGGTAACTACACGTACTATACCATCCTTTCCAGGGTGTAATTCCTCAATGCGACCTTTCTTCCATAGCATTGGTGGATTATTTCCATCCACCATGATTACCAACTTTCCTATATCCAATTTTATTGGTGATTTCCAGTTTTTCGACCTGGCCTGGAGTTGGGATAAATACTCAGTACGCCAACGTTTCCAGAAATCCTGCAATTGCCTTTGCACTAGTTGCCATCGACTTAAACGATTGAGCTGGACCGTGCTATAATCAGGTTCCGGAATATTTTGAAGCGAGTCACCTGTCAGAAAATGAGCCGGAGTCAGAGTTTCCAGATCGGTTGGATCATCTGACATTGGGGTAAGCGGCCGGGAATTTAAACACGCTTCTACCTGGACCAAAAGGGTGCTGAAATCTTCTTGGCAGACCGGATTTTCTCCTAGTACACGTAGTAGATGGAATTTTGCTGAGCGTACCGCAGCTTCCCATAATCCACCTAAGTGCGGGGCTGCTGGAGGAATAAAGTGCCATTGCATCCTCTCGTTTGCACATTCCTTGGAGATAGCATCATGATGTCGCTGATCCTTGAGCAAATCGAACAACTCACACATTTTATTCTTTGCACCCACGAAATTAGTACCGTTATCGGAAAAGATGTCCGTACATCGGCCACGTCGAGAAATAAACCGTCTCAAAGCCTGCAGAAATCGTTCAGTCGACAAATCCGTAGCATGCTCCATATGCACTGCCTTCGTACTCATACACACAAACAGCGCTACATAAGTTTTTCTTGCAGGTTTTCAGCGGCCATCGCGGATATATACAGGTCCAAAATAGTCTACTCCGGATTTCAGGAATGCTCGACCTACTCTCACTCTTTCCCTTGGTAATTGACCCATTTGTTGTTGGATCAGAATTGGTTTCGCTCTGAAACACCGTTGGCATTGATGGACCACCCTTTTAGCAATGTTTCGGCCGCCTAATGGCCAGAAACGTAACCGGACAGCACTTAGCAGTAATTGTGGACCGGCGTGCAACAACTTTTCGTGATGGTAAACAAAAATCATTGTGGTTATTGGATGCTTAGCCGGTAATACAATTTGATGCTTTGTTTCAGCTCGTTCTTGAGATTGGCTTAATCTCCCACCTACGTGTAGTATGCCGTCTTCCATGATAAAAGGATTGAACCATCGAAGTGATGAATTACGAGGCACTGGTTTGCTGTTCGACAGTGCTCTAATTTCTTGGTTGAACGCCAACCGTTGACCCAAGCGAAACAAAATCATTTCCGCTCCCTTGAGCTCGCTTGATGTAAGGAATCCAAAATTGTGATCCGATTTTGGGTTCCTCTGAAGCTCAATTAAACGCACCCAGTACGCCGTTGTTCGTATCATTTTTGTATATGACGAAAATTTCGAGATGTACCAGATGTCGAACTCCGGTTCCACTGCCGTCAAACATGCTGCCACCTTGCGGCGGACCTCTGGCGGATCCTCGTCAACGACTGTTGGCTGACATGGCCAGTTTTCCTCAACTTCTTTCAACCAGCATGGGCCCTCCCACCACAAGCTGCATTTTCCGATGACATCTGGAGCTACTCCTCTTGAAATTAAGTCCGCTGGATTGAATGTACCGGGAACGTGATTCCATTTTCCTCGAAAAGTTTGAATTTTTGCCACCCGATTTGCCACAAATGTTACCCACGTGGTTGGCGTAGCCTTGATCCATTGAAGCACACAGGTTGAATCGGTCCAGAAGAAAATTTTGTGTGCTCGTACTGCTTCCTTCACCTTTTCCATCAATTCGACCGCTAGTACTGCTCCACAAAGTTCCAAGCGTGGCAATGATTGCACCTTCAACGGAGCAACCTTAGATTTTGAAGAAATGAGCCGCACGATGACCTCGCCGTTCGTGTTAATGCTTCTGATATATATATGCATGTGCCATAAGCTCTTTCAGATGCGTCTGAAAAACCGTGTTTTTCTATCGAGTTAGCTTCAGATGATACGACACATCGATGAATTTTTATTTCATTCAGAAGTGGTAGCCACCTGTGGAATCTTCGCCATTCTTCTTGCACTTCAGTTGGTAAAGTATCATCCCATTGTAAATGCTTATGTTGTTCATTGCAGAGAGTCCAAAGCTTCTGCATGAAAATTTTGGCCGTTATAATGACCGCACCCAGTAGCCCAAGAGGGTCGAATAGTGTGGCGATAATGGCTAATACCCTTCGTTTGGTGAAGCTTTGATTTGATAAGAGTGGAGGAATTTCGAATTGGAATTTTAAACAGTCAGTCTTAGGCAGCCATGTTAAACCTAACGTTATTACAGTCTAATCCAGCTCCCAGCTTCCAATACTGCTGTTACGCCTTCCAATACTGCTGTTACGTTTGAAGCCCATTTTCTCAAAGTGAACCCGCCGCTGGACATCATTTGCTCACATTTGTCTTCTTAAATCTATTGCTGTATTGACGTCATCCGTTCCTGTGATTAAGTCGTCGATGTACATATCTTCTTCGACTGCCTTCGCAGCTAGTGGATATCTCTCACGTTCATCAGATGCCAGTTGTTTCAAAGTGCGAGTTGCCAGGAATGGTGCGGGTTTCGTCCCGTAAGTTACTGTGGACAACTCGTACGTTGCTAGGTTTTCATTCTCATCAGCCCGCCATAAAATACTCTGCAGTGGTGCATCCTTGGGATCTATGTTTATCTGGCGAAACATTTTCTCAATGTCAGCCACAATCATCACTTGATAAGTTCGACAGCGAAGGATAATTGCCCTGAGGTCTCGTTGAATAACTGGACCCACGAACAATGCGTCATTTAAAGAAATACCGTTCGATGTTTTGCATGAGGCATCAAAAACTACTCTCAATTTCGTAGTGGTACTGGACTCCTTTAGAACAGCGTGATGCGGTAGATAACATCGCTTTAATTGATTTGATTGATCCTCCTCCACCTTCCGCATATGCCCCATTTCGATGTATTCTTTCATAAACCTTTGATATTGCTCTCGTAATATATCGTTTCGAGTGAGTCGTCGTTCCACGCTTTCGAAGCGTTTTTTAGCTATTTCCATTGATTCTCCTAATTTTGATATGATGTCCTCATTTTTTGGAAGTGTCACAGTGTAACGACCATCTGCACTGCGCTGTACTGTGCGCTGGAATGATTCCTCACAGCATGATTCCTCAGGTGAGTAGTGGTAGTTCCTACTTCTTCGAAGGACCAAAATCGAGTTATAAGCTCCTCTAATCGATCTGATATTGCCATGTTGCAACTAATGCGTGAAATTGGTTCTTCTGATGCCATTTCTCCTGATACCACCCAGCCAAACACAGATTCTGTAAGTCGTGGTAAACTGTCTCCTAATGATATTTCATTTCCCGTTTGGAAGAAGCTGAAGAATGATTGTATTCCCAACACTAAATCGACGCTACCAGATTGATAAAATGCTGGATCGGCCAGTTCGATGCCGTCGTGCATGTTCCAGCCTTTCGTTTGTACTGTTGCAGTTGGTAGGTTGACTGTCACCCGCGGAAAAACTAGGAAACTCATTTTTTGCGCATATGGAGATGTTCGAGATCGAATTGTTGCATGTACTTTATGCTTTACACTTGTTGCCACACCGCCAATTCCCACTATAGAGATATCTACCTTTGTTCTGGATATTCTCATACGCTGGCATAATCTCTGCGAAACAAAATTGGATTCTGATCCTGAATCTAACAGCGCTCGTGCAGGGTACTTCAGTCCACAATTGTCTTCGATTAGCACTAAAGCTGTAGCTAAGAGAATTTTCGAAGATTGATTGACCGATGTTGTTGATGAAGCTGAATTTGTTGCCGCCATGTTTGCAACCCTTGAGTGTGATCTCTGATTTGCCGTGATTTCACCTGCTTCGCATGAGTTCCTGATGCTTCTGTTTTGAAACATACCATGGTGTGGTGTCGACCCTTGCAGTTACGGCAGGAATTTTTCGATAGACATTCCTTTGCCTGATGGCCCTTTTTAAAACAATTCCGACACAGATTGTTGGAGCGTAAAACTGATTCCTTACTCGGAATTGACATGCGCTGGAAGGTGGGACACAAATAAAGCCAATGTGTATCGGGACATGCAGGACATGTCCCGCTTATATGTGGAGCAGCATGGTGACTGACGCGTATTGGGGTTGGCCCATTTCTAATAACTGCGGTTTGCTCGTGTTTATTTTCCGATGATTTAGCAGGGAGCGCTTCCAAAATTCGCACACGTCGCTGCAGAAATTCGATGAGTTCAGGAAGCGTATCTTGCTCTCTCGTAGAGGAAAATTCCTCCCACCCTCTTCGTGTGTATGGATCCAACCGGGAACTGAGAATATTCACCAGCAGTAAGTCTTTGAAATCTGCTGGTTGTGTTATCTGATCCAACGTGTTAACGATTTTCTCAAATCCTTCCAGTAATGAGCGCAATTCTACGACCGATTCCTTGACTATAGTTGGTAGTTTGAATAGTGCTTGCATCTGTTTCTTCTTCAATAGTTTGCTGTTATTATAACGCTTGAGCAACAATTCCCAGGCAATATGATAGTTTGCCTTTGTGATCTTCAAAGAATCGATTAGCGCCCTCGCTTCGCCTTCTAAACATCCTTTGAGATAATGCAGTTTTTCTACGTCCGGTAACTCAGGCTTCAAACGAATTAGTGAAGTAAAAAGATCCCTAAAGCTGAGCCACTCGTCGATGTTACCGTCGAAACATTGCAGCTTAATCATTGGAAGACGTACATGTTCGGTTACTCCCTGCATTGTTGCATCTAATTGCCTTGTTGTTTGGTTCAAATTACCAGTATCTTCTAGCTCCCTGGCCTTATCTAACAGAAATGATTTCACATCGTAATATCGATTTTCAAAAACTGAACGCTCCTTCACATAGACTTCTTCATCAGGTGAAAAATCTTCATGACACTCAATTTCGTAATAAATATCGTTTGTCTTTTCCCACAAATCATCCAACCTCTCAAGACGAACTGCGATCTGATTGGCGGTTGTCCCCTCAGGATATTCATTCATGAAGCTCACAATGTTTGAAAAAGAAGCCTGCAGTCCGTTGAGTTTCACTTGCAGTGACTTCATTGATACGGTTTTAACCTTCGATGATGAAGTTGATGCTGGTGGCATGATTGATGCGTCCAATTCACCTTTCTCTCACGATGATCTGCTCCACAGGGATGATTGGTCCAATAGCGTACGACTTGCCAATGTTCCGAATCGTTCGTTCACCAGTAACAGCGTTATTGTATCCAAGAAATTTCTCCGATTTTGATGATGCGATGAACGATCGCCAGTAAGCGTGATTTAAGACATGCGATTGAGAGATTTGTGTTAGAATCTAGTGTAGTGCCACGGCTGGACATGTACTAAATGTCTACTAACCTACACGGCTATAGAACCGTTCCTGGTACAAGTCCAATGCGATCCAAGTTGATTTAAAATCCTCTGAACTTCTTTGATTGCCCCGTGAGATGCTCGATGATTTTTGCAGTGAAGATGTTCAATTCAAATTAAAATTCCAATGATGTCGACAATAGATCCTTTTATAAGTGATGATCCTTTTAATGGCGATGATCCTTTATTCTCATTGATCCTCTAATCCAGATCCGGTTCGAAGGACCATTTATGTATATTGATTATCCGCAGTGTATTTTGATATTGTATTTATTGACGAACTGCATTACATTTACGTTACATTTATTAACTAATTAACGAATTACTACATAACATTTAAACATTTCTTCAAATACGATAGACACAAGTACATTGATGGACGATTGACGGTACAATGGTTTCAAAAATCTCCTCTTACAATAACTACAGTACAATACCCTATTCTTACGAACATTTAAATTTAACTCCGACAAATCTAGTACCACAATGAGTCTACTTGCACTGGTAAGCGTGCGCCGAGAAATACCTAATAGAAACCCTCACCGAGTGGATACCGTTCACAGCTCTTGAATCCCGCAAAAAGATTTGTGTCTGAAAATAATCTTAATTATAATGTTGAGTTTTGGTAGAAGTACTGAAATTTTATAGTAAAACATAAATTTTAAAAGGTAGATTAGAAGTTCAATCAATGAACAGTTCTGCGATTGGACCCATGAACGCGCGCTTAGTCAGAAAACGTGGATGTGATAATGAAAAATAAATTTTGGGCGGAAGGAAGTTTGTCGGTTTAGCTAGTCACATATAAAAACTAAAATATTCACTAAAAATAATGGTTATGGCAGAACAACGTTTGCCGGGTCAGCTAGTACTTTTATAAAAATTTGATGGACGTCATCAATGTATTAAGAATTCGTTCGTTCGATACACTCTCTGTAGGATGCTGTCCGCTCCTCTCGTTGGGAGTAACGCTATCAGGTCTTCGGCTGACGAAAGCACTTCGTAAACAGTGATAACGCGTTCAGCCTATTCCCGTATAAAATTACAACCAAACCAACGGATAAACGCAAACGATCGTGTCAAATAACCATCGAGTGGTTATAAATTGGTTAACTCGCTACGAGCCATCCTCTCGGCTCGGAATTAATCATATTCAAGCTCTCGGGTCGGTCCATAATATTGGTCACTATCGGGTGTCTCGAAAAATACCAGTTTTGTTCTGTTATCTCCTCTCGGTTTGTCCGATCGGATTACGACTTGTTCTCGCGTTTCCTCTTGTTTTTTTTTTTGGTTGATTGTTTCTAGTTTTGGGAACTCGGCTCTATCGACCGGTGGCAGACAGTGCTGAGCTCGAGTGCGAAGAGAGTGTGTTTCCTGAAAATGAGAAGACCTACTCCGGGATGTATTTGGAAGCTCGAAATTCAATGCGCTACATATATTTTACTGCCCCATGGATTAGTAACGTTCGATTGAGTCCGGTTGGTAGTTGGTCTTGGAACGCTGCCGGAAACTGGTGGATTCGCCCCTCGTCGATCGTATTTTGATTATCGGAGTGCATAAATCAATTTACATTCGCTGCACGGGAGTGCTTCCGGGTGCGCGCGCCGTGAGGTAAAGAAAATCGCTCGCTACCGTATATTTATATAGGTTTTTTTTCCTCTCTACATTCTCCACTATTATTATTATGATTCATGACCACATTCAGCGGCAGGTTATTGGTTATAGAAATTGAT
Source organism: Toxorhynchites rutilus septentrionalis (assembly GCF_029784135.1). Lineage (NCBI taxonomy): Eukaryota > Metazoa > Arthropoda > Insecta > Diptera > Culicidae > Toxorhynchites > Toxorhynchites rutilus. Next base: position 316,963,685 of record NC_073746.1, on the reverse strand, counting down.
TGCTTTTGCTGGGACCGTTCTTCTGTCGCCATCCGGTGGGACTGCACAGGGCGCGCACTACTTCCGGGGACCCATTTTTCACGCTTCGCCTAATTCAATTTCGAACTCCGGGCCGGTCCGGGGCGAACCGACTGTGTGCGTGCGTGAGTATAGAAAATAATGAGAGCTCTCGTGGAAAAACCAGCGACCAAACTGCCGATAATGATGATGATTGGGATTTCCTGGCTGGCCATTATGTTCTCATTATCGGCCGGACAAGAAATTGATCGCCCGAGCGAGGATTCGAACGGAACATCAACCGGTGGCGATGAAAGATTGCAAGTGACAATTTATTACGAAACACTTTGCTACGACAGTATCTCATTTATCACGAATCATCTCGCGCCAAGCTGGGGAAGACACCGGGACAGGATGGACCTCAAGCTGGTTCCCTTCGGGAAGGCCTACGTAAGTGCTCTTCACTGGAAGCTGCCACACGTTTGGCGGGAGTGCATCGAGAGTGTGATGTATGCTTTTCGTTCCAGATTGACGATTCCAACCCATCGGAGCCGGTCTATTACTGCCAGCACGGGCACCGGGAATGTACACTCAACATTCTCCACGGCTGCATCCTGGACAAACTGCCGCTGGAAAAGGCCTTCCCCGTTATTGCCTGTTTGATGAAGGGGTTCCGGACGTCATTTGACCAAGTAAGAGAGCTATTAGCGGGATGCTTTGATTAATTATTCACAATTTGAATCACTTGTGCTCTCCCTCAGTGCTACAAGCAGGATCTGGCATCAAAGGAAGAGATACAAAAATGTGCCAACGGCGAACAGGGAGCGAAGCTGTTCAAGAGATCCTCAGATGAAACGAACCGCGTGGCGACGCCGCTTTCGTTTGTGCCCACTATCGAAGTTGATAAGGTGAGTTCGCAAGCACACTTTAAAAACGAAAACACAATATGTGACAATTATAGAATGAGCAACCAAAAGACAAGAACTCGTTAGATACGTAATTGTATCGGTTCAGTGACTTCGTAATGTTTGTTGATGCACGCAATGCTTAATGTATTCGATATCTAAATTGCCTTATCCAAATGGACATTCAATAGGATTTTTTAAAGAACTTCGAAAACGTTTCAACTACAAGTCGATTCGTAAGGAAGAGCTCGAGATTCTGAAATTCGGAGAGTCAAAAACATAATCTATGATATAAATAATATGACTATCACGATTAACATTGAATTATTCCTTACGAGTAACTAATCGATACATTAGGCCGAAATTGGACAGGGAATTAAAAGTCTATTTAACGAGGCTTTTAATATATTTTTGTCTCTAAGCTGGAATTCTAATACAGATCGGACTCGATTATATATAGTCGACCATTTTTTTTCAACAATTATTTTCAAATCCTATACATAATCGAATCTCAAGAAAACATTTTTTTCATTGATGTATGAATGTCAAACATTGATAGAAAAATAGCTTTTTTGTGATTCGATTATGTATTGGATTCGAAGATTAACGTTGAAAGTGAAATTGCGATTATATATAATCGAGTCCGACCTGTATAACTAGAAGGACGTTGAATTGAATGTTTGACAGAAAGATAGAAGAAAGTAGTGGAAATCTATGGACAATACTTTCGGTAATATGTTTTCTATGAATTCATTCAAACACAGTTCAACAAAACAGAATTCTTAGTAACAAAAAAGCATTTCGAGTTTCATTTGATTAGTTTCAGGGATTTAATCAAAGAAATATGATCCTTAGATCCAAGGCAGAAAGTATTCAAAGCCATGAAGTCTTGATTAACTCTACACAAATGCAATCTACTCATGTACAATGCAGCAATTTAAAATTTTGTGTCATAACTTTGATGTACTTTTATTTCTTCCACAGAACTATGACATCTTCGAGCAGGACCGATGGCTATACAGATTCGATAGAACGTTCCGGGAGGAATTCGAAAACAAGTTCAACAAAACCCTAGACTAGAAACATGTGTTGTGTACCTGTACATTTGCGACATTCTAGTATTTTACCAATCTCAACCCGAAACTGCATTATATTTGCCAATTAAATGAATCTTAAATGTTTAAACACAGCTCGCGTGTGAGTGTTATTTCTTGCATTCAGTGGAACTCGACCTTGACCAATCTATATATATATATATATATATATATATATATATATATATATATATATATATATATATATATATATATATATATATATATATATATATATATATATATATATATATATATATATATATATTTATATATATACATATATATATATATATATATATATATATATATATATATATATATATATATATAAAAATGGATTTCTCTCTGTCTGTCTGTCTGTCTGTCTGTCGGTCTGTCTGTCTGATTCTTATGGACTCGGAAACTACTGGACCGATCAACATGAAAATTGGGATGTAGGGGTTTTTGGGGCCGGGGAAGGCTATCGTGACAGTTTGAGACCCCTCTCTAATGGGGGGGGGACTGCCATACAAATGAAACACAAGAAACATTTCTCCATTACACGAGAATTAACCAAGCAAATGAAACCAATAAGGCATATTGTGGTTGTAGGGTGCATTAAATGTTTCTATGATGGTTAGACCCTCCACCCCCCTCTCTAAAGGGGGGCTGCATATAAATGAAACACAAATTTCTGCATTACTCGAGAATTAATCTCGCAAAAGAAACCAGATTTGGTATGTGAAGGTTTTAGGATGCAATAAATGTTTTATGGTAGTTAGATACTCCCTCTCTTAGGGGAGGGACCGGCGGGGATGTCTGTTTGCTGCCATACAAATGAAACACAAATTTCTGTATTACTCGAGAATTACTCAAGCAAATGAAACCAAATTAGGCATATTGAGGTTTTAGGGTGGAATGAATGTTTCTATGGTGGTAAGACTCTCCATCCCTTCTCTCTAAAGGGGGGCTGCATACAAATGAAACACAAATTTCTGCATAACTTGAAAACTAATCAAGCAAATGGAGCCAAATTTGGCATGTGAAGGTTTTACGGGGCATGGGTAACGGATAATGTTATTTGCAAGTGGTTGAAAAATCTTGAACGAGAATTGTGTCTGAAAATAATCTGATATTATAATGATGAGTTTTGTTAGAATTACTAAACATTTTAAAGTAAAAGGTAAATTCAACGGGGTCGATTAGAAGATCAATCAATGAACAGTTCTGCGATTGGACCCTTGACCATGCTCATAATAAGAAAACGTGAATATTTGAAGGTATTGATAACAAAAAACAAATTTTGGGCGGGACGTAGTTTGCCGGGTCAGCTAGTCACTGATAAAAAGTAGATGGGTCTAGGCCCATCTACTGGAGTACGGGCGGGAACTTGACGTAGGACTGTGATTGTTTGTAGTAAAGGGTGTGTCACATCAAATTGCATCACGGAAAAAACGCTGTAGAAATTTAATTTTTAGGAATTATATCTTCAGCTTTCGCTTATAATCAGATAAGAGTGTATAGATCACGTTGGCCATGCTTCACTGTCAATTTTTCGTAAATTTGGAAAAATGTCGTCGAACGAAAAAGAGCGTCGTGAATTAATCCTGCGCACTCATTTCGAGAATCCGGAGTTGTCACATCGGGACATCGGCAAGATGCTGGGAATCGTCCAATCCACGGTCAGCGGAGTACTAAAACGATACTTCGAGAACCTAACCATCGACCGGAAGGTGAAGAACGGCAAAAATGGATGCTCCGTCAGTGAAAAAGATCACAAGCGCGTAGTTAAGCAGTTTAGACGTGATCCGAGAAGTTCGGTCCGGGATGTCGCCAATAAGCTGAATTTGTCAAGTTCATTCGTCCAGCGGACCAAGCAGCGGGAGGGCCTGCGTACATACAAGGTTCAGAAGGCTCCTAACCGCGACGAATGGCAAAACATGGTGGGGAAGACGCGATCCCGGAAGCTGTACACCGAAATGCTGACGAAGCCGCATTGCCTGGTAATGGACGACGAAACCTACGTCAAAGCGGACTTTTGTCAGCTGCCGGGCCTGTTGTTCTTCTCCGCAGAGGACAAATTCAGATTCGCAAGCAGAAACTATCCAAGTTTGCCAAAAAGTACATGGTGTGGCAAGCGATCTGCTCTTGCGGAAAGCGGAGCGCCCCCTTCGTGATGACCGGCACGGTAAACGGGCAGGTTTACCTTAAGGAGTGCCTACAGAAGCGCTTACTACCACTATTGAAGCAGCACGAGGGCCCGACCATCTGCTGGCCGGATCTCGCTTCGTGCCACTATTCAAAGGACGTGTTGGAGTGGTACGAAGCCAACGGGGTCACCTTCGTACCAAAGGAAATGCACCCGCCCAACGCGCCGGAGCTTCGCCCAATAGAGAAATATTGGGCGATTATGAAGCAGGCCCTCCGGAAGAACCCAAAAGTTGTCAAATCGGAGGCGGACTTCAAGAGAAAATGGATTTCTGTTCAAAAAAACTACAACCTGACGTTGTACAGAACCTTATGGACGGGGTAAAGAGGAAGGTGCGAACATACGGGCTTGGGCTCGAAGTATGAATAAAAAGAAAATACCAAAAGTTGTTTAATAGTTTTTATTTTACTGTCTAAAATTTTCAAAAGGATCGGTCTACTGGGCGAATTTCTACAGCGTTTTTTTCCGTGATGCAATTTGATGTGACACACCCTTTACTAGACAAGTACTTTCATTAGATACCCATATCGAGGGGGTTTTGAAAAAAAAAAAATATTTCGTCATGTTGAGGTGGCGGCCATTTTGGATTTACATTTTTCATAAATAACTGTGGTCTACTAGTCAAGCCCTTTCATTTGATACCCATATTGATGGGGTTTTGACGAAATTAGTTGGGTGCCATTTTGCAACGGCCGCCATCTTGGATTTCCATTTTACATAAATAACTATGTTCTACTAGTCAAGTCTTTTCATTAGATACCCATATTGAGGGGTTTTGAAAAAAATACATATCACATAACACAAACTTCTGCATTACTCAAGAATTAATCAAGCAATTGAAACCAAATTGGCCATATTGAGGTTTTAGGGTGCAATAAATGTTTCTATGATAGTTAGACTCTCCACCCCTTCTCTAAGGAGGGGCTGCCATACAAATGAAATACAAATTTCTGCATAACACTAAAACTAATCAAGCACAATTTGGGATGTGAGGGTTTTTGAGTATGAGAAATGTTTCTATAATGGTGTGACACTCTCTCTCCTCTGGAATGGAGAGGGGGTCCCATAAAAATATTACACATGTTTCAACCATCAATTTTCCATCCAAACATGACAATTGAAAATTTTCGGAAAACTCTGAAGGAAAAAGTGAATATTCGGAAAATTAAATTCCCATATGTTCTACAGTTACATAGTGAAAAGTGCTGTTAGTCCATTTCATGTTTGCGCTAGCGAAATTGATATTCGTTCGAAACTGGAAATGGATTTTAATGTGATGAAACGCACTCCTATATCTTCTTCTATCTATACCAAAAAAAGGATTGCCGGATGTGTTGATAAGATCAGAACTCGAAGAAGGAATTGTCCGATTTAGGGCTGTCTTTATTCTATCATATTTTCTGTATAAAACATTTATTGTATGTCACGGAGAAACATGTTATTATTTTTTTTTCTATTTGTATTTGAGTTTATAATTCATCTGACATCAAGGTCTTAATGATTAAATCTAACAAACTATGGCCGACGTTGGCGGTTTCGTAGACGAGTCCGAAAAGCTTCTGTTGATATGCTGAAGTCAAACAAATCGTAATTTTCTTGCACTCTGCGACTTATCTAGTCGATGGGATTGTTGGATCCATATAGTGTTCTTCTCGGTGGTTGATAGAGCAATTGTCTGGATCGCAGCACTCGTTCGGGAGCGTAGATGTTCAGTTGATGTAGCAGTGCATGACTGTCAACTTCAGAACGCAGAATCTTGGCACCAAGAATAGCTTGATTGCGATTGCGTCGATCTACCAAGGGTTCAATACCGAGTAGGGCACAGCGATGTTCATATGGTGGGAGCCGCAGTGGATCGGACCACGGTAAGCTACGCAAGGCACACCTCATGAATTTGCGCTGCACTGCTTCGATTCTTGAAATCCACACCGCATCATATGGTGACCAGACAGCAGAGGAAAATTCAAGAATGGATCTTACTAATGAGCAGTACAAAGATCGAAGACATAGTGGGTCATCAAATTCGCTTGCTATCTTGAAGATGAATCCTAGCTGCCGATTCGCTCGATCCACTATTAGTGAGTAGTGCATTTTGAAGGTGAGCTGATGATCTAGTATCACACCTAAGTCTTTAACATTATCAACTCTATTCAACTCAGTGCCATTGATAGTGTAGTCATACACGATATAATTTTTCGTACTTCGGAAGGATATGATGCAACATCTGGACACACTTACAGCAAGATGGTTTAGTACACACCAATTAACAAACGCTTCTAGTTGCTGTTGCAGTTGGCGACAGTCGTCAATGTTTTTTACAGTCAAGTAGATTTGCAAATCGTCCGCATAGAACATCAAATGGCAGTTATCGAGAACATGAGACACATCATTAAAGAACAACACGAACAACAACGGTCCTAAATTGCTTCCCTGGGGCACACCACATCGGGGAATGAACGGTGCAGATATGGCTGATCCTATTTCCACCAACAATTGACGACCAGTCAAATATGATTTCAACCACTCGCACATTCTCGAAGATGCACCTAAACGATCAAGTTTGGCTATCAAAATATCGTGATTTACTGTATCGAATGCAGCCTTGATATCAGTGTAAACACTATCAACTTGACCTCCTTTATCCATTTCGTTGATGCAAAACGACGTGTAAGGACCGTATCGTTATTTATGGGTACGCCTTAGAGTCTCCGTCTGAAAAAGACTATAGCTTGTTTTGACAGCTGTTTATTTTTCTCCTGTTGTTGACACAGTTAGCGTTCAGTTAGCATTGTTAAAAGATCGTTTTTTCCTAAAAGTGCAATCATGAGAGGGCTAACAGAAGAAAAACGAAAATCCATTGTGACCAGATACTGCTCCGAAACAGGAATATCAATGAGAAAATTGGCGAAGGCGGAAGGAGTAAGCGTCCATGCGGTCCAAAACGCTATCATGCGATTTGGTATGTATAATACATTGAAGGATCTACCCGGTCGCGGCAGAAAACCTGGGCCATCCAAGCCAAACTTGGATAAAAAGATTTGCAGGCAATTTGAAAGAAAAAAGGAATTATCGATACGGGATTGCGCAAAAAAGTGTGGAACATCAATCGGTATGGTTCAACGTGCCAAAGAACGTAACTCACTGAAGGCATATAGAAAGCAAAAATGTCCCAAACGCAGCCAAATTCAGGCAAGTTCCGTGAAAACCCGTGCCCGTAAGCTTTACGATGGGATTTTAAGCAAACGCGAACTGTGCATCGTCATGGATGATGAAACCTACGTCAAACTGGACTACAAAACTCTTCCTGGGGCACAGTTTTACACTGTAAAGCAAGGAACAGATGTCCCGAACGCGGAGAAGTCAATTTTTTGCGAAAAATTCGGTAAGAAAGTGCTGGTTTGGCAAGCTGTTTGTCAATGTGGCATGAAATCATCTCCTTTCTTCACTCTCGGGAATATGAATGGTGAAATTTACCGGAAAGAATGTCTCCAAAAGCGTGTGTTACCGCTCATCCGAAAGCACACTGGTCCGACACTATTTTGGCCTGATTTGGCATCATGCCACTATGCACGTTTGACCTTGGATTGGTATCGCGAGAATAATGTCGATTTTGTGGAAAAGGAGATGAATCCTCCAAATTGTCCGCAAATAAGACCTATTGAAAAATTTTGGGCTTTGATGAAGGGACGACTGCGGAAGAAGGACAAGGCAGCCGATGACCTTGAGCAGTTCAAAAAGGATTGGATAAATGTGAGCAAACAAGTCGATGAGACGGTTGTCCAGAACCTAATGAGGGACATCAAGAAGCAGGTGCGATCATTGGCGCGAAAATCAGAATCTTGATTATTTTTTACTGTTACTCCTTTCTTTCATTCATAAGATACAATATTTTGATATCAGAACTGAAAAATAAATGCAATATTTGAAATAAAGCTGTGTTTTGAGCGTACCCATAATTAACGATACGGTCCTTATTCACAAAGATTCGTGTTCACTGATTGTTGAGGAAAGAAACCATGTTGGTGTGTTGAAATGTAGGCTTTGCAGGCCTGGAATATAACGTCGTTGATTATTATCTCTAAGCACTTAGATCCAGCAGGTAGCGAGGTTATTCCACGATAGTTTAACGCATCAATTTTACTTCCTTTCATTTGCCATGCCAAAAGGAAATTGTTGACATTGGAGAGAGAGATTGAATATAGCTTGCAATGGTGTTGTCAACATGGCACTACATTTTTTCAATATGCACCCAGGAATGCCATCCGGACCAGGTGTCACAGATGATTTTAGCTTTTTCAGTGCCTACTCTACCATCTTTTGGTTGACATTGAAAATGTCAATGTCCAGAACGTCCAATGGCAGGGAATGTGTTGCTCGTTCAATACCTGATGTGCTTATGTTCGATGACTGGAATACGCTCGCGAAATGTTTAGCGAACAAGTTGCTTTTCTCTTCTGCAGAGGACGCGCTTACGCCATCCAAACGAACGGTTGATGGAAGACCCATTTCATTCCGTTTTGAATTTACAAAATTCCAGAACTGTTTCGGATGGCGTCGTAAGTTGTCCTGAATACGTCTCACGTACCTGCTATACAGGTAACGGTTATGGCTTCGATAGAGGCGACTCGCTTGTCTGAATTCCAGCTTTGCTGGGTTACATTTTCGAGCTGTGGTTGGATTTGCAAGTGGTTGAAAAATCTTGAACGAGAATTGTGTCTGAAAATAATCTGATATTATAATGATGAGTTTTGTAAATTCAACGGGGTCGATTAGAAGATCAATCAATGAACAGTTTTGCGATTGGACCCATGAACTTGCTCATGGTAAGAAAACTTTAATGTTTGAAGGTATTGATAACAAAAAACAAATATTGGGCGGGACGAAGTTTGCCGGGTCAGCTAGTTTTTCATAAATAACTGTGATCCACTAGGCAAGCCCTTCATTTGATACCTATATTGATGGGGTTTTGACGAAATTAGTAGTCTGGAAACGGCCGCCATCATGGATTTCCATTTTACATAAATAACTGTGTCCTACTAGTCAAGTCCTTTCATTAGATACCCATATTTATGGGGTTTCGAGAAAATATGTAATCCGCCAAAATTTACAAACATACAAACAGTTAAATGAAACCGCTTAAAAAGCAGCATGGGAAACATATATTTCTTCCACACTGCCGGTTCGTCAGAACGAACGTACGATTCACTGTTCTTTATCAATAAGCCGGCTCTTAAAAGAAACACGGTTCTTGTATGAACCGCAGATCTTTTTTGAACCGTGATTCTCAAATGAACGGCTCATAAAAGAACCGTGGGTCTTTTTGAACCGTGGTTCATTCAAGAGCCGTACGTATAAGAGCCGTTCATTTGAGAGCCGCGGCTCATTTTTAAAGAACCGTGGATCGTACGCTCTTTCTGACGTACCGGCTCAAATGAGCGGCTCGTGAGCGCTCGACCATTTCTAGTTTGTAGGGGATCACAACGATATTTAGAACAATGTTTTGCTATGTTTCGCTTGGAGCTTGAAAAGTTAAATTATGTCCCGATTAATTCCATGAAGCAAGGAGCATATCGCTAAAAAATGGACCTTGATCCATTGGACCGGCAGTTGATTTTTAAATTCACTTAATATAAACTAGTCGATGGTCTTATTATTCTACATAGGCTACCTTCATTATACACTAGACAGCTTAACGAAATATGAGTTCTCGAAGCGGCGTTTCAGTGAATATGTGGAGCGGAAACTAATTTCTTTCGAATAGTGTTGTAGCCCTATTGTTTCTGCAGACTAGACAGGCTGTGGAAAATTAATTGTTTTTCCCGTCTTCTTTCCCAAACCACCGGATGTTGCCATAATAACTCATGAGTGCTGTTTTTGCCGCAAACCTCTTGTCTATGGGCCATATGTTTGGCTTATGTTTATGCTGTTTTCCCCCCACCGCAGTTTCAAACCGGGATCATATCCCAGGGCAGCACTTCTAGCCCCTAGGAGAACGTTTCGCTATCTTCCGCACTTCCGAGTCCTGCTCTGGCGAGTCTCGCCTGCTGCGATTATGAATTCATTTAGTTCCCAGAGAACACAACGCAAGGAAGCGATGATCTCACTTGTGCTAATTAAAAATTTAAATTTTTTGGCAGGCGTGATATATTGGCTGCAGTGCTGCAGCTCATCGTATTCGAATTTTTCGGTCTGCGCTTCATCGCATGCAGATTTGTGGTTTGTTGAGAGGAATTTTGACAGTCTCCTAACAATATCGGTGCTGGCAAAAATCTGCTCCTGATGGTTGAGTTTATGAAATTAATTTTTGTGAACGACAAAAAAAAATATGAAACACTAACACGAGTTATAAAACAATTTTTGACAGCCACAATGCGTTGTGAACATATCATCAACAGGAACGAGAATGTCAACACGAGTAACGAATGTTCCAGAGGCTTACAATCAACGTCCCATAAATCTCGTGTCCTCTCGTCCCCCCGTTGCGTACTTGATAACCTGGACTGTCATCGAATAATTGTAGCAGTCTGTGTTGCACTCATCGTAGTCTGGCATCCATAAGCACAGTTGCAGCTGTTTCAGGCAAGATTAAAATCCTTCTGTCACACAACTCACTCTGCCGAGGAGTGACGGACAAAGCCAACCGAGCAGCGTTTTCATTTGTGGACCCCTCATGGTGTCCTCCGTTGTTTCGTTCCGTCGGTCGGAGCATCACTTCCAACAACAACGTGAATGTGTGTATGCACTGAGAGCGATGGTGACAACTCGATAACCATTGAGTGCGTGTGCAAGTTTACAGTGCATAAATCATAGCAAGCCACGACGGCCCACAGAAGATACGAATACGTTGTCCTTTTTGGAACGAAACGAAGAGTTGCAAATGAACGACAATTCATTACATTCTGAGATGGTTTCCGGGAAGCAGAAGGAGATCCACCACCACCCCCTCCAATGAACTCATTTCCCGTAGGAAAAGCTGGAGGAGGAGAGTGATATACGAGTCAGTGAAATGATAGCAATTAATGCCTGCTATGGCATAATTATTTGTTGGCGAGCATTTTCTTACTCTCGCAAATGCCTGCTGAGTTTTTTTTTATTCCCAGTCTCTGCGTACAAATCATACAATAGGAAGACATGAGGCGTTCAAATTGTTGCGAATATGGTTATGTAAATGAAAAAGGAAACGGACTTAAACAGCAGGATGAAATCTTCCCCGCATGCCGTATTCATCTTGACTTACTCCGGGCGGTTCTTATTCACACACAACAAATCCATTTGTAAGCTGTCTGTTCTTCTTCCTGCCTCCCACGCACATATACTCATCGGACAGCCACATCTCGGCTCCCGCGGAACGGTTGGAAATTACGAAGCAGTTGGCCACGAGACAGAACGTGTGAAGTAGCAGGAAGCAGGAAAGGCAGACCGTGTCCTATTTGCACATTTGGCCAATAACATGCTCCTCGTCGGCACTTTACGCCACGCTACGGTACAGTGTTCGAAGGCTCGTTCTGTGATTCCAAATGTTCGAAGAAAGCTCCTGACATCATCATTGACCCACGCTGTGAAGGCAACAACGGTCGGAATGGTCGAAGTAGCTCGGGCTGTGGGAGACGGTCGTTTTGATTGTATCTCTTGGGCAAATTATGACATACTGAACATTTATTTGTCGGATTTGAGTGATAACTATGCGCGTTTCGGAATTGAGTTGTTTTGTTTGGGAGTGAGGTTATGACGAATGATTTCTTGGATTTATATTAAGTACTAACTGAACCGGGGAGCGGAACGAAGCCCAAAATGTTTTTTTGCTATCAATACTTTCAAACCTTCACCTTTTCTTACTTAGCGAACGATCATGTGTCCAATCGGAGAACTATTCATTGATAGATTTTTTAATTTACCCTTTACAATTTCCTTTTACTATAAATTTCCTAGTACTTCTACCAAAACTCGTCATCACTCGTCATAAAATTATTTCCAGACACAATTCTTATTTAGGATTTTTCAATCAATTGCAAATACAGTCAACTCTCCCTACCTCGATATCCAAGGGACCATCGAGTTAGGGGGGTATCAAGTTATGGAGAGAAGAATGTTTGTAAAATAAATCGAAGCCATAAATCAAATCAAAGCCAAAGCCGTAACATCTATATAACCACAAATTTAAACCCCCATACCCAATTCTTAATGGAGATTTTAGCATTTTTGGACAAACAATATTCAAATAATTTAATCGTCGATCGTTTTTTAAACAGAACGAATTTATTTATGGTTTTAAATGACAGATGACGCTAAGCCCGCTACATCGAACTTTCATCCACACATTCGTAAGTAACCTCACTTCGTCTAAAGCCAGGTGTATCGCCGACAAGCTGAAAGTATTTTTAAATGAGCACAACGAATTATTGAAATACTTCAAATTACACTTGCTCGGTTTACAAAATGACACTCACGTCATTGTCATCAATTCTAATAAAACATCTCTCTGGAAAGCACGTGTCTAGATTCAGTGCGCAAGCGTTACTAAAATCATAGAAGATGTCTGCACTATGACGCGAGAAGTTGTGATTCGAAGGAAAAACAATACACCCAGATTTTTTTTCACGCGGGGTACCGCGTAAAAAAAATCGCGTTAATTGGAAAATCCGCGTAGAAAAAACCGCGTTGGATGGAAAATCCGCGTAAAAAAACCGCATTAATTGGAAAATCCGCGTAAAAAACCACACAAAAACAAAAAAAACCGCGTTAAAAAAACCTGGGTGTAATCTGTAATTTAACGACTCTCTTCATGTTCTTCTTTAATATCACTAACGTTCGACTTCTCATCGTATTATTTCTTGCATCATTTTTAGTGGTACTTAGTTGAGATTTCTATACCAAACAACACGCCTTGAATGTATTCTGAGTGGCAAGCTTTAGATTGTGTGTGACCACAATGTAAGTCAGAAGAAATAACTTTGACGAAAAATGACCGACCATTCTGATAGAACAAGATGAATATTGCACAAACATTAGACAACGTGATCCTGCCACAGGTACTCCATTCATTATGAATAGCATTACTTATTTTGAAATAATATATATGAATAGCTATATCAGACGAATAACACAAAGGAGTGCGCTCGATGGATTGTATGTGTATCGTATGATGTCATTATATGATGTCGTGAGCTGTGCCAAAAATTCTTGGTGGATATGTACGCGAAGGTAGAGAGCGAACGACTGCTATTCCAACGACCTAATCAACATAAATGGCGTGACGAAAATTGGGGAACGCTATCATGAGCAACGCCGACGCAGTGTCAGAGTCAAAATTATTCGACTCAAGTCCAATCGAGTTGTGCAAATGTGTCAACCTTGCGACGCAATTCGACATAAACAACATTGAGCTCCATATCAAAAACATAACAAAAATTTGTTCGATGTTAGAAATCAACACTTTTTTTGCAATTAGGGGATAAGTCTGGAACGAAAATTGTGTTTGTCGATAATTTTATGTTATGGATGTATGTTGGTGGAAATGCAAGGAAATTTATAGACAACAAAGTTAAGTTAGGGTCGGGACTATGTCTTCTATGTATTCAAACGACATCGAGTTTCAAAACAATCGGATTTCGAATAAGTGTACGATACTGTTACCACAAACATGCTGTATGGTCCATGCGGTGACTCGAAACCCTTATCGCCTTGCATGGTAGATGGAATATACAAATACGTTTTCCTAGAGAGACACGACCGCAAGCGTAGGCGGATATCTAATATATCAACGAAATTGAAAATCGTTGAGTAGTGCCATATTCGCCTCAGCTGAGCAAAGAGCAATTAATACATTTGCAAGTCCGTGGATAGAGGAAGAAATATGGCTACGTTTCTAAATTAGAATACCGCTGTGAATACTCTTCGATTGAATGACAACAACAAAATAATGCGGATCCAAATAAGATCAAATAGATCGTATTTTCCTCCAACGAGACATTTCTCTACTTTACGACAAAAATATATTATTTTTTTCTCTTTACATTTAACTTTTGAGAGATCAAACATATCAGTTACGCTAATCAAATAAATTGCATCCTGAAACATCATACCAACTTCCGTTGAAAACGTCTTCTTTTTATCGATCACATTCGAATAATTTTATAAAATAAATAATAGAAATAGATTATATGACAGAACAACGTTTGCTTTCTATATATTGTATAAATATAAAATAGTCTGTAATTTGACTAGAAAGTAGTCACATTTTGTAAAACATCTGGAAACAAACCATATATATTTTTATTTTGAATGTGAGTTAGAACTCAACAAACATAGGCAGCTTCAAGACTATCCATGTCCTGGTATTGATATCGTTAGATTAGATAGGGCATTTTATAATTTGTATGATTGTTTTGACGTAGAACTACGCTGCCGTAATCTCGCAAAATGACGCAAGCGCCAGAGGGAAGAATTTTCACTACGAGACTTTTCGCAAAATTGCATGTATAATCAGCATACGCGTACATTACAAAAATCTGATATATACAAATTGTGTACAATTGATGGAAAAACATTGCCATTGACTCGATTTTTGAAAAAATGCAGTTTTATTTAAGCTATGTTACCAACGCCAGTTTGTTGTGGAAACAGCAAATTTTAATCGCAGTTTCCTCAACCGATTGGCGTTCATCCATAAAACTATGGGAGAATCTGTTTCCAAATATTTGTTGGGCGAAGCATGAGGTAGCATCAGGGAGAAGAGTTCTACACATTTTCCGTCTTTGCAGTATGCGTCGAGCGGGCTAACGTAGTTGAGAACCCGATTCTAACAACTATGGACAGCACCTTTTTTTTCAATCCAAAATGCAATTGAAAACATCCGTGTTGAATAAGATAATGCCGTCCGAAATTATCCGATGTAAAGCAAATACAGTTTACGCGAGGATGTTTTGAGTTTTGTTATAAGATGCGTTTAGATGGAGATTTTTAAAGAGTGCAGCTGTTCACCAAATCCAACATTTACCCTTCGATCAACACTCTGCTTCAATTCATCCGAAAGAGACATTGAGCAAGTGAGGTAAGTGAACATCGTCAAGATGTTCTGTCCCTTGATTGATGTTGTTATTTGAAATTTGTTGTCCCTTCTCGTTCATTCTATGCCATCAGAACGGATCAAAAATCACATTGCATCAGATTCAAATTACGTCACATTATAAGGGAAATGGCGCTTGCGCCACATCACAGTGGAAATGGCGCTTACGCCATTCCGTTTTCAAGCTTTTACGGTGTCATTTTTCCACATTTCTATAAAACTTCGCAGTCGTTTGAAAGGATTTGGTATTCTTTATCGATCTATAACATAAAAAGTAAAATGTCAATTTTGGCGCTTGCGTCACTTTGCGAGATCAGCAAGAGTGCCAAATCAGAAAACAAGTCACGTTTTTATGAAATTAAGTTAACGTTAATAACTTTTTTCACTGCGAACGAATTCTCATGATTTGCATACCGATCGAATCGGAAATTCTCTAAGATATGCAGTACATTACAATCCCCTAGTTCCTAAATGGTGTAAATTGATGAAGATATGCTAAGATATGCAGTACATTGCAATTCCCTAGTTCCTAAATGGTGTAAATTGATGAAGACTGGAAGCATTTCCATTTTACCATACATTTTTTCTGCCGATTTGTGTGCTTACCTTCCCATACTGGCAATAACAAGCAACTTTCATATTCGTTTCTGCCCGTTTTCAACTTATGTGGTATAAATAAGCCATCCGCGATTTGAAATCATAGTCGCGAGCGAGCTAGCAATCACATCCCTGATGCTGATTTCACACATATATACACACGCAGCTCGATACAAGAATGGAATGCATGGAAGATATTGCAAAATAGCAATTTCGTCCACATTCACTACACATCCTCGAAGAAGAGGAAGCCCTCTCTATCAAAGTGTGCTACGACGAAGAAGTTTACAGCTGGGTACGGAAAATTTTCACGCCAGAGCGGATATGGAAGAGTATTCTGATTCTTGGAACATACACTGCATTTATTTAAATACAACGTATCTTTCATGTGCTTTCAAAGTCCTGTAGCAAAATCTTACTGTTGCATGTTCTGAAATTCGATCCCACCTAAAGCTGAATGTAGAAGCAAAAGTGGAAGTAGAAAGTCTAATGCAAGTTGGCAGGGCAGTTCAATCGTAAAGTGGGGACGGAACCAAATAAACGAAAAGTGCTGATAGTG
The DNA here is from genome assembly GCF_029784135.1 of Toxorhynchites rutilus septentrionalis. Taxonomy (NCBI): domain Eukaryota; kingdom Metazoa; phylum Arthropoda; class Insecta; order Diptera; family Culicidae; genus Toxorhynchites; species Toxorhynchites rutilus. Next base: position 316,947,277 of record NC_073746.1, on the reverse strand, counting down.
AAAAGTGAAAAAAAATTGGAGACTGTATATAATCGAGTCCGTCTTGTAATTCCATAGTTCTTCGTCAAAAATGCGGTCATGTCATAGACACAACCCCTTTTTTTTATTTCAGGGAAAATGTGTCCTTTTAGGAAACATGTTTTTTGGACGACAAAAAATTACAAAACTAAGCTATTTAGTTTGCTTATGGTTTGCTCATCAAAACAAGCTATATAGATTAAATAAAAAAAAAATTAAGTAAACGGCACGCCATTATTTGAAAAAAAAAGTGGGGATGATCCGACCATTTGTTTTTGCTTCGTAGTTATTTATTGAACACGTTTACTCAGGTGCTCACCATCAATGGTTCGCACAAGCCTCACTCATCGGGCAGCGCTTACTATCGGGGGAACGCATTCGATTGTTGCCATGCCTTTTTGAATGCCTTTAACTCCCGTCCGCCGTCGGTGTCGTGAACGTGTTAAAGCATGTATTTGCGCCTGAGTGTTTTTGTGTGTTTGAACGTGCGTGTATCTGTGCCGATCGTTGGCCGTTGAGCGATTTTGTTTCCGTTTCTGATTGCTTTGGGTTTGTCCATGTGCTCCTTACTACCCCCCTCTCACCCACCATCTTCATTTGAGAATTGGCATCGGAATACAATATCTTCGCCTTCCACACAATTCTCATTTTGTAGAAGTTTTCGATCATTGTTGGTTATAATAACTCTGTATCAGAAAACCGGGGGTCAAAATAAAATTGTATTCGTTTTCTACTCGTCAGTTATTTTCATTCATTACCTATATAATTGGTAATATATGTCATTTCTGGCCAATTAGGAGTAGATTCGCTGCAAAAAATACAGGGTCGGTTTAGGACCATGATTTTTGAAGTGTTGAAAAACGGGACTTCTGATTTGGCATCTGTTTTTCCCTTTTTTAACACTCGTGAACTGCACTGACCTGCACAAAACATAGTTAAGGAGTATTAGTATTTATCAACAAAAAACAAGAATTCTCCGTGATGAATGACCGTTGCAATTAAGGTGATATAACATGACAACATTTTATTCAACGACCCATTTTTTACTTAGTTAGTTATTTGATTTTATATGAAACATAAGTAGGAGAGATAAGCATAGAGATTGAAATATTGCAAAATTTCTGAATTATTTATTCTTTTTGCAATAACATCGTTTATAAATGATCCCATTGGAAACTCTAATCGTTTATTGAGATAATCTAAATTGCGTCGAGATTCATAAGAAGGAAGAGGCAGGGTCGATTAGCCTATCTTACGTAGTGCGTTTAACAAAAACTGAACTAACTGAACTGATCGAATTCTGTATATATACAGCCATTCCATGCCAAATCGATATAGTGGCTCTTAGATTTTCGTCATAATTTTGCTGGTTTTTTATTCTTGTTTGTTTATCGCTAAACATTAGACCCGTCTTTTTGACGTAGGACTACGTCTTCCATTTCTGTACCGGGGTGTAAGTTCAAAGTTTCGAAAACGTGAGAGTGACGCTTGAGTGCATGGTTTTGCACATTAATACCTCTTTACCGGCTGAATGGAGCGGTATAATAATCACTTCATCCGAAAGATAAAATGTTAGTTATAGAGTTATATGATCGTCACTTACTGGTCCATAAAATCGTTTCAATAGTTTAAAAATTGCTTTGAAAGTAAGCTATTGAAATCATCATTGCTCATTGATGATAATTGGTGATCGCAATGTGTTCCCGAACACGGACGCAAAATCTAGTCACCTGGAGAAACCGTCATAGCGAATACATGCAAGCTGCGACTTCTTTTGCTCGCTTGTATTAGTGTTTGGAAAGCCACAGAGGACACATGCAAGGCGTGAGTATTTTTACTCGCATCAGTTTCTGTTCTGTTTTCGCATGGAACAGCCATGAAAAATTGTTTGCTTGTGAATGCGAAGGAATATTCGATCATTCAACAATCACAAAAATTGCCACATCACGATAAAAAAGAAATGAATTTGATGCAAGGTTATATAGACTTAATTTCGTTTTCATCGTGATGTGGCGCCCTCAGTTTCTATTCTGCGCATGGAGTGATCATGAAAAATCTCGTGTTATTCTCACAAAAACAAAAATGAATCATGTATCAAACATCTTTAGTTGTTTTTACACAGCCACTCAAATTCCATCGGTTCTTTTCGGGACCACCAACAAGATCGAAAGAGTTGAATTTTATGTTAATAACAATTCCATACTTATACTCTTCCAATCACACATTAACAAGAAAAACTTCCAATAATATTTCAAAATATTCATTCATTCAATCATTCATTTAGAATTGATTCAGATGCAATTTCAAATAAATGATTACCGAGCCAACGGTGGTCCTACGTCTACCTTGCGGTTATATCACAGATATAACCCACTTCTTGTTTTTCATTTTTTTAGGGTGCCCATTTCCATTTTATGGTGATCCGAAAAATCAATTCTTTCCACTTTTTCCCAAAAATGTCTTTTTCAAAAATTCATTTATAGCCCTCTTAAACCTCCATATACCAAAATTGGTTCCTTTTGAAAGTCGGAGGAAATTCCTTTGACGAAAAATTCCCCCTACCAGAACGGGAATTGGACCCAAACCCCCGGCATGTTAGGTGTAACGCAAACCATTTGGCCACGGGAGCCTCCTAAAACCTCCTCATGTCAAATTTGGTTCCGTTTGCTTGATTAGTTCTTGAGTTATGCAGAAATTTATGCTTCATTTGTATGATTTTTATTTGATCATTCTTACTAATATCTACGAGGATTCTTACGTTGTTTCAATGTCCAATGCTATTAAATTTGAAAATCATTTGAAAAACAGCAAGTATTTTTAGGTTGAAGAAAAAACTATTAGACCAATGGACAGTGTTGCGGCACACGTCACGTTATTATGCATTGTATCTATATATTGCGGCACACGCCACATCAGTATCATTCCATACAACAATTATAAGCATTGTATGTACCCAAAACCCAATCCATTTAAAACAAGAGGATTAGCGTAGGTCATTCCCATCTAATCCCTATCGTATTGTCTCGAAGGATAGAATATAGAAGCAAATCCAGAAAATCTGCCCTATATAAAGCGATGAGATATCCAGCACACTCTCTTACTCTGTTTCAAGTTAGATAGCGTAAAACATCATCGAAAGTGTCTCATCTGTGTTGTGATATCAGAAATAAAATTATTATATCGGAATTAAAATTAGTTGAAATAAACCCGGACTTAGAAATTACTCATACATAAAGTTTTGGTCCTTCGAGCCGGATCAGTCGCTGTTACTGTCGATTCGCGAGTGATTTCTAGTAGTGACTTTCGCATTCAAGTACTGTGTGAACAAGTTAATCAAACCTGTAAAAAGGAACTTTCGTTGCGTATGCCAAGCGGCATGACAAAAAGTGAACTGTATCCGCCGATTGTGATCTATTCCAACAAACGTGCTCAACCGAACCTGCGCAAACAAATTCCGATTACTCATCGTATTGTTTCATCGTTGTGATCCCGCATAATTAGACGCGTGTGCTAGACAAGGCTTGAGTTGGCTTGGGTTACTGCGTGCATTGTGTGCGAATCTAAGCACTCACCATCAAAAGGAAGCTGCGATCAAATCATCTGAAGGAAGCTGTGAGGTAATCATAACGGACGTCAGAAGAAGAGTACGTAAGTACTGCATGCTTTTGCATATTTCGAGAAGAATATTACGAGAAAATAAGTGGTGAAATAAAGAGTAGGTCAAGCGTTTTAATCGTGACACGTTATATCATTTATCAAGCGATCCATTTGATTAACCTGACGAGTTCGATCGCCAGCATTCATCCCTGGTTAGTTGGTTGTGTTGTTGCATGGTGTTATCTGGTGTTGTACAAATTGGTCATTAACTAATACAAGAAAAATTGATTACGAAAACAGGACAAAGCAAATTGCCAATTACCGAACATGTCGAATTTGAGAGCGCTTAGTCGCCAGGAGCGTTTCTACTTAGACACAATGACCAATTTGAAACAATACATCGAGAATTACAATAGTAATCGAGACAAGAATCAACTGGAGGGATGGAAGCAGCGAGTTGAAACACTTTATCACGATTTCCAAACGAATCGACTTCAAATTGAAGTATCATCAAGTGAGAAAGCTGATGACGATTCAGAGGATGAAACTTTCATCAAGAGTGAAGAGGTGAATCGCAATATCCGACAACAATTCGAAAATGATTATATTTACGCATATAGTTTTCTCGCCACCGAATTACGTAAAACGAACGTGATGCCAAATAGTGTAGACCAATCAATAGTTTCTGCTGTCTCGTGTCCGCCGTCTTCTCCGCTTTCGCGAATTAAGTTACCAGAAATTCGACTTCCCACATTCGAAGGTTCGGTCTCAGAGTGGATAACTTTTAGAGATACCTTCAAGTCGATCATAGATGGGAATAGCCAATTGTCCCAAATAGATAAGTTTTCGTATCTGGTGGCATCTTTGGCGAAGGATGCTAGGAAGGTGATTGAATCGGTCGAGCTCACCGCCGCTAACTATTCAGTAGCGTGGAGTTTATTGGAATCAAGATATGACAATAAAAAGCTCATAGTGAAAACGTATATTGAATCGCTGTTTGCGATAGAATCCATGAGAAAGGAAAATTATGAATCCCTCATGCGATTAATAGATGACTTTGAACGCAATCTTTGCATGATCGATAAAATGGGTGTTCCAACAGATGGCTGGAGTGTTATCCTGGCTCACATGGTATGTGATCGGCTAGATGCCGCCACGCTTAGACAGTGGGAAACTCATAATAAATCAAATGAAGTTCCCACTTACGGAGAATTAATCGCATTTCTTAAAACCCACCTTGCGGTTCTACAATCGTTGCCAACATCGAATTCTCGTTACCAGGAGTCTCACAAGATTGAACACAAACGATCACTAAAATCAAGGCTCAATAACGTTTACACCATCACCAATCCAACGAATTACACCTGCCCGTTTTGCTCCAAATCTCCACACTCGCCATTCAAATGTGAAGTTTTTCTAAAATTATCGATATCGCAACGCTTTGAGAATGTCAGGAGCAAAAACCTCTGCATCAATTGTCTATCGCCTTCTCATTTAGTTCGGAATTGTACGTCCAGTTCATGCAGAGTCTGTAATCAAAAACACCACACCATGCTTCACCAACCCTCCAGCGATCGCTCACCTACTCAGTCGAAACCACCAACACCTCTCGTTCAGAATATCGCACCGACGAATCAGAAAGCACAGGCTAATTCTTCAAACCAATACTCACAACAACGTTCCGTATCGTCTTCGCTAACCCAAACGCCATCAGCCTCTGCCACCGTCTCTAGCCTCGCTTCCACCACAATGGTTGGAACAAATCGGAAAGTTCCAGCAACAGTGTTACTACAAACAGCGATAGTGAAGGTTTACAATTCTAACGGTCAAATGCAGTGGGCCAGAGCATTGCTAGATCCTGCTTCACAGTTGAGTCTCATTACTGAGAACCTCGTTCAAAAGCTTAAGTTGCACCGCCAGCCCGATCGTCAGGAGATCGGTGGTGTAGGCAACTCAATTATCGTTTCACATCATACTGTCGTTGTTCGAATGGGATCCCACTGCACAGAATTTGTTATGAATGAACCATGTCATGTTTTACGAAAAATTACCCGTGATCTACCAGCTAGAAATATCGACATCTCGCTTTGGAATCTTCCTCCACATATTGTCCTAGCAGATCCAAATTTCGATACACCTGGACCGATAGACATACTCATAGGTATGGAAAAATACTACGACTTATTACTTGATGGATGCTCCAGAATATCTCCGGAAAAGGCGATCCTTCAAAATACGGTCCTCGGTTGGGTGGTATCAGGGAAGGTTGGCAATGACTCACATCCGGCCCAGGCCCCCATAGTGGCTCATGTATGCAGCAGCGATGGGCTTGATGATCAGTTGTCCCGATTTTGGGAATTGGAATCCTGCTGGTCTAACAGCACGCATTCCGTCGAAGAAAATTTGTGTGAAGAGCATTTTGCAGCTACAACGTTTCGCACTAATACTGGTCGATTTGTGGTTACTCTTCCCAAACGACATTCGGTACTAGCTAGTTTGGGTAACTGTGAAGAGATAGCAACTAGAAGGTTCATTGCCTTGGAATGCCGACTTGATACGCAGCCTGCGTTGAAAAAGGCGTACACAGCCTTCATAGATGAATACCTCAAGTTGAATCACATGAGAGAAATCACAAACGTAGAAAAAATAAAATCATCTAATCCTACCTATTTCTTACCGCACCACGGTGTTGAAAAGACAGACAGTACTACCACCAAACTGAGGGTAGTTTTCGATGCCTCTTGTCGGACAGAAACCGGAATCTCGTTGAATCAAGCTCTAATGGTGGGTCCAGTCGTCCAAGACGATCTGTTCTCCATACTTCTCCGGTTTCGAGTACATCGTTTCGCAATCATCGCAGACATCGAAAAGATGTATCGCCAGATACGTATTCACTCTTCAGACTACCCACTTCAACAAATACTATGGCGGTCTTCGTCAACAGAGCCGCTACGCACTTTTCAACTAACAACGGTGACGTACGGAACAGCTTCAGCCCCGTACTTGGCCACCAAGTGTCTACAAGTATTATCGAACCAAAATTCTGAAGAATTTCCTCTAGCCGCTTCGGTCCTCGCTAAGGACTTTAACGTGGATGACCTGTTGAGCGGAATAGACGACGAAGAACAAGGAAAAACACTCTGCAAGGATTTAATAAATGTGTTGCAGTCAGCCGGCTTCAGCTTACGTAAATGGGCATCAAACTCCGCCACCATACTTTCCGAAATTCCATCGGAATTGTACGACGAACGTTCGATATTCAACCTGGATTCGAATCCTCTACCCATCAAAACTTTGGGTTTACAGTGGGAACCATCCTCTGACAGATTTCGCTACACTGTTCCTAAATGGTCGCAACCAAAATCCATCTCGCGTCGTATCGTTATTTCGGATGCAGCACGACTCTATGATCCCCTCGGTTTAATTGGTCCTGTTGTAGTTCTCGCAAAAATATTTATCCAAACACTTTGGCGATCCTCCAAGAACTGGGACGATCCTGTGGATGAAGATAAGCAGCGTTACTGGGTCGAATTCCGCAACAATTTGGAAGATGTATCTAGCATTTCCGTACCCCGTTGGTTAATCTGCAATGACTCCCCAACGGTCATCGAAATTCACGGCTTCTGTGATGCCTCCGAAAAGGCATACGGAGCATGTCTTTATTTGAGAACCGAATCAATAAATGGAATTCGATCAGTGTTGATGACAGCCAAATCTAAAGTAGCTCCTCTAGGAGATTCAAAAAGGCAGAAACGAGTTTGCCTTCCAAGATTGGAACTATCGTCGGCTCTTTTATTGAGTCACTTATACCATAAAATCAAATGCAGCTTACCACTGACTGCCAAATCATTTTTCTGGACTGACTCAATGATTACACTTCATTGGCTTAATGCCGTTCCCTCACGTTGGAAGACGTTCGTTGCAAATCGGGTTTCAGAGGTGCAAAACCTAACAGCCGATGGTATCTGGTCGCACGTTCCCGGCATCGACAATCCTGCAGATGTTATATCCCGTGGAATGCATGCGGCACAACTGAAGGACACTGCATCCTGGTGGCATGGTCCTGCCTGGTTGAGCCAATCATCTCGATTTTGGCCCCCTCTGAACCACAAAACGAACATAGATCTACCCGCAGAAATTCTCGAAGAAAAGCCAATTGCTTTACACATAAGCCAATGTACTCCTAACGAAATATTTTATCTTCGTTCATCATTCACGGCTCTAGTCCGTATTATAGCGTTTTTGAATCGATTCATACAGAACTGTCGAACCAAGATTCCCATGAATAGAAAAATCGGATTCTTACAAACGAATGAATTGGATGAAGCCACCAAAATACTCGTTCGTTTAGCACAAGCTGAAGTTTTCTCCAAGGATATTGCAGCAATTCGGAATTATGGTCAAGTGAAAGAAAACTCCGAACTAAAATCACTATTTCCGATCGTAATTGACTCAATCATGCGGGTTGGTGGACGGCTCAGAAACGCAGCTATCTCGGAAGATCGCAAACACCCAATTATTCTTCCTGCTAGACACCCACTTACCGAATGCATTTTGTTGCATTATCACCTCAAAAACTTGCATGCTGGTCCACAATTGTTGGTAGCATGCGTTCGAGAAAGGTACTGGCCACTACGAATTCGCAATCTCGCACGGAAAATTGTACATAACTGCATAAATTGTTACCGCTGTAAGCCACATAATCTCGACCAATTAATGGGAGACTTACCACCTGAAAGAGTGACACCAACGCTGCCTTTCCTCAACACAGGCGTAGATCTGTGTGGTCCTTTCTGCTATCGCAGAATGCGTAAAACTGCCCCTGTCAAATGCTATGTTGCATTATTCGTGTGTTTCGTCATCAAGGCCGTCCATGTGAAGTTGGTGTACGACCTATCAACCGCAGCCTTCATAGCAGCGCTGCATAGATTCATCGCCCGCAGAGGAAAGCCGAATGTAATTCTATGCGATAATGCCAAAAAATTTAAAGGCGCAGCCAGAGAACTGAAAGAACTGTCGATACAGTTCTACTCGCAACAACATCAAGCTGATGTTTCGAATGTTTGTTCCAACGAAGGAATTGATTTTAAATTCATACCTCCTCGCAGTCCAAACTTTGGGGGGTTGTGGGAAGCGGCGGTCAAGTCTCTCAAACGTCATCTTCGAACAACAATAGGGAATTCAATCCTCTCCCAGGACGAGTTCGTCACTTTATTAGCTCGTATTGAAGCTTGCCTTAATTCAAGACCGCTGACCCCGCTCACAACAGACCCCAATGATTTGGAAATACTAACGCCTGGTCATTTCCTCGTGCATCGTCCATTAACTTCGTTTCCCGAGCCTGACCTTTCAGAAGTTCCTCCGAATCGGCTCGATCGCTGGCAGCACAATCAGGAGTTGCTCCGTCGTATCTGGAAGAGATGGTTCACCGACTACCTGTCCGGCCTCCATCCACGCACAAAATGGACACAGATCCGGAATAATGTCACCGAAGGTACAATGGTGTTGCTGAAGGAGGATAACCTGCCTCCTTTAAAGTGGAAGTACGGAAGGATAACCGACATTTTTCGCGGTGATGACAACCATATACGCGTCGTTACCGTACGGACAGCAACTGGAGAGTATCGACGCTCCATCTCGAAGATATGCGTGCTTCCTGTACGTCAACAACACACTGAACCTACGCTCGAATGAATTTCGAGTCCTTCCATCACAGTATGTTCATACTGTGCACCGATCGGAGACCTGCGGGTCTCCGAGCCCTGTAAGTAATGTTTTATAATGAATTTGCAAAAAACTTAATGAATTTTCGTCCTCTGACATGTACGTTGGATTCATCAATGGCTACTCCAACCCACAACCACGAGTACGCCCAACGCCGGGTCACCGTCCTGCCTATCTTTTGAACCGATTCGAGTAACGAGCCTTTGCTTGGGGATTCCCGTGATGACGTCAGAAGCAGCCACCATGGTAACGATGGAGACGCCGGAGACGACCGAGACAAGACAACGGAGACGACCGGGACGACGGAGAATGCAGTCAAAACAAACAACGAAGATCGACGAGTGCGTCACGAAGTATTTCATCGGCAACGCAATCGGCAACCATCACTTCCTGCCTATGTATGAATGGTTGAAAGTTCAGACACAATCTTTCAACAGGGCCCGGCATATGTTGCGGCACACGTCACGTTATTATGCATTGTATCTATATATTGCGGCACACGCCACATCAGTATCATTCCATACAACAATTATAAGCATTGTATGTACCCAAAACCCAATCCATTTAAAACAAGAGGATTAGCGTAGGTCATTCCCATCTAATCCCTATCGTATTGTCTCGAAGGATAGGATATAGAAGCAAATCCAGAAAATCTGCCCTATATAAAGCGATGAGATATCCAGCACACTCTCTTACTCTGTTTCAAGTTAGATAGCGTAAAACATCATCGAAAGTGTCTCATCTGTGTTGTGATATCAGAAATAAAATTATTATATCGGAATTAAAATTAGTTGAAATAAACCCGGACTTAGAAATTACTCATACAGACAGCGAAAGGCAGATCGTTTTGAGGGAAATTTGTCGCAGTTTTTTCGTGGAGCTGTTCAAACAAATGAGAAAAAAAATCGATTTTGATGATCCGACGCTCAATTTTTCGCGCAATGTTAAATCTCAGAAATTTTTTAATTTTATAGGCATTTACGTTATGTTAGACGCTTTTCCAGGGGAATATACACGATCTGAAGAATGAACTCCGTACCCTAAAGGTAAAATTACTCCGTAAGGAAACACAGTTTCGGAAAACGAGCATGTGCAGGATTGGTGGACAAAAATCGGATGTCTAAAAAGAATTAACGGTTCGCTCGTATTTTCGGTGCTTCGATGCCTTGTTTGTAACGTTTATTGTGTTCATGCCTATGCCTATCACTCCTCGACAGCTGTCGAGCGGATTTTTCCTGAACATAATCAGAACACAAATAAGGTTCGAAATCTGCTCTGCAACGAACGCTATTTTGAGATCAAAAGTACAGATTTTTGGAAGGAAAAGTACAGATGAGATTTTTAACCCCTTCAGATACAGATTAAAATGTGACAACACCGGTAAGAACCATTTGCTATCTTGAACAACATTTAGTTGAAATCTGATATTCTTCGAAAAAACGGGGATTGTAGCAATGTGTGGACACAGGAATTGGACGTATTCCTTAGAGTGACTAATTTACCCCCACTTCTTCTAGAGTAATCCTTTCAATTGCCTGCTGAGGTAGTAACTGCGGAATGCACTATTCAAGATCAAAAGAATGCTCTTTGGGAAGACAAGAATTTATCGTTCAAAACGATGCATATTCGACTGAACCAAGTCTTGCAATTTGCCTATGGTCTGTCTTTTTTGACGTGGGACTACGTCTAACCGGAATATATGGAGGGTAAAATGAAAACCTGAACACAGAACATGCAGGAAAAAATGAAAGATTTCGAATGCTTATAGCTCGAACATTTCGTACTGGATAGGAGAGATGTTTGCATCACTTGATAGGGAATATTTCTACGCATCTATCGCAACTAACAAAATGTTGTTTTTCATTAGATAAACAATTGAATAACTGTAAAATATTAGGCGTTATCTAAACGCCCTAACTGCATCGTTTTGATTGGCCCGATTTACGGTTTCCCTAACACAGCCATCAAAACCAAGCAGCCTTGGGGAAATCGGCATTGCAAATACATGAAAGTAGGGGGACTTTTGTTCTCATCGAAAAATGTTCCCTAACCCAGACTTTAAAACCAAGCAGCGAAATCGGCATTGCAAGCACACGAAAGAGCCTAGAGGCGAGTGAACTGAAAAGTTTAAACCCTCTTAAAGCCAAAAAGAAGAAAAAGAACACACGAAAGTAGGGGGAGCTTTTGTTCCCACCGAAATGTGTTCCCTAATAGAGATTTCTAAACCAAGGTGCCTGGAGAAATCGGTATTTCAAATTCATGCAAGTCGGGGGTATTTTTGTTCCGACTGGAATGTGTTTCCCTAACACAGACTTCAAATCCATGAAGCGTGGGGAAATCGGCATTGCGAATTCATACAAATCGGGGGTATTTTTGTTCCGATTGAAATGTGTTTCCCTAACACAGACTTCAAAACCGAGGTTTCTGGGGAAATCGGCTCTGCAAATAAAAACTGCGAGTACTTTTGTCCTCGCTTGCCTTTGTGCAGAGTGGAATATGTCTGTCCTAACATGATCTTCTAAACTTAGGAACCTGGGAAAATCGTGCAGCCACTAGAAGCGAATGAACTTCCCAGTTTCAAGCAAATTCGAGATTCGAGAAGTATGTACACTTTTGGGATGTAAACTTCAGAGGGAAATGTAAAATAAAATAATCATTTGATAATTTTTTTTTGTCTTTATTGGAAAGATTTTCAGCCTTAGGTTGGTTCATCAAACGTTTGATAATTCTTCCGTACATATATTTTGTTCTAGTCATCATACCAAACGTAAAAGGTCCGTCATTAAATTTACTTGTAACGAAGAACAATCAATCACAATAAATGAATTGACTTTACACGGCATTTGCTCATTTTTTTCACTCACAGAGCAAATATATTGAACTCAATTGAATTTGGAAACTGTTTCATTCAATCAAGAATTT